>NW_015388238.1:198606-206587 GCF_001527695.2 Protobothrops mucrosquamatus | reverse complement strand
GTATGATTAGCAAGAGATAAGATGACTAAGGGAGAAATAGGAGTAACTGTTCATACCAAGGAGGAGTGGACTTACTCACTGTCCTCCCCCATCATCTAACTTGGATGCTGTAGCACAGGGTTTCTCCACCTTGATAACCTGAAGAGGTGTTGACTTCAACTCCCAGAACCACATTTACGACCGGAATTTCTATTCCTAGGCAAGGCAGTTGTTAATCGAGCCAAGTCCAGTTTTACAACCTTTTTTTTTTGTTGCCAATTTTCTGCAGTTGTGAAGTGAATTGTGCAGCCATTAAGCAAATCCCGCTTCCTCCATTGACTTTGCTTGTCCGAAGCCGGCTGGGAAGATCTCAAATGTTGATCACGTGATCCCAAGGTGCTGTAATCTTTATAAATGCATGCCAGTTACCAAGCACCCTAATTTTGATCATGTGGCCGTAAAGATGCTGTGACGGTCGTAAGGGTGAGAACCAGTCATAGGTCACTTTATTCAGTACCCTTGTAACTTTGAACCGTCACTAAACAAATAACTGTAAGTCAAGGATTACCTATAAGTATATAAACCCAATGTATAAATTTAGATTGAATTATAGGGATTTTTTTTTTCTGCCACCCCCGCAAACCTATCCAATTTTCGGGTGCACTGCCCAGAAGTTGAATGTGTCTATCCTAAACTCAAAATATAAGCAATTTTACATTTCTCTTAACCAACATCACCCCTCTATAGCTCTTTGGTTTTTCTCTTACCCTAATACTCTCATATGTGGCTGCAGCTCTTTCCGGGTCATTATCGTGCAGTTTAAAAGCGAATCCAGTCTCGACCAGACCTGGAGAAATACACTAAGAAAAAAAAAGAAAAAAAAAGGAATAAAACGGGAAAAAAGAAAAACAGCATCCTATTGTACATCCTGCTTTTCTAGGATAAAACATCAAAATGAATACAGATGTTCCTCGAATTATAACTGCAATGGATCCCGCCTGTTATAATCATAAATTGCAATAACCTGATTTTATGACTTTTTTGTGACGGTCATTAAGCAAATCACCACGGTCGTTGAGTGAATCAAACACCACAGTTCTGAAGCCAACCAATAATTTGCTATGGGCACTGTTGTCCCCAAAATTGGAAGTAAATGCCACTTTTTGGCAAAACCACCGTAAAAAGTGGCCACATGACTGCACGATGCTGCAAATGGCTCAATGGCGGCCATGTTGTGGAGCACCTGGAGTTCAGTCACATGACCACAGGGAGAGCTGTCTGTCAAAACTTCAGATCCAGGTCATAAAATCCCCTTTTTCGGGTCCCTCTTCACTTCAAATGGTCAGTAAGTGAACAGTTATAAGTCAAGACTACCTGTACATATTAGTCATCATCAGCACAAAAAAGAAGCACATATAAAACATCTAAGTAAATCCCAAACGTACTTTTCCAATTGGACTTTCTTGGGTTTTTCCTTGAAAACGTGTCGCTTCTTGTCCGAGAAGTTTCTCGGATGAGAAGCGAAATGTTTTAACGGAAAAAAACCCCCAAGAAATTCCAGATGCCTTTTGGAAAAGCATCTTTGGGACAACCATGACCTGGATGACTGAGAATCTCCATAGGCATCTAAGTAAATCCAATCAGATGTTAAAAACAAATACATCTCAATCAATCCTGAAAGGTCCACCTCGATCAGCTGGCCATGGCTACAATCTCCAGCCCACTTTGGGGTTGACCTCCAAATATTCATGGAACCATGTATAAATAAATGAAATAAATAGATTTATAAATAAAATAGTGGGGCTGCACTGACTGGGAGGGATCAAAGTTGTAAACCAGTGTTTCTCAACCTTGACAATTTTAAGATAGGTGGAATTCAACTCCCAGAATTCCCCAGCCAGCATGCTTTTAAGATGTGTGAACTTCAATTCCCTTGCTGACTAGGGAATTCTGGGAGTGGAAGTCCACCCATCTTAAAGCAGGCTGGCTGTGGAATTCTGGAGTGGAAATCCACCCATCTTAAAGCAGGCTGGCTGGGGAATTCTGGGAGTGGAAGTCCACCCATCTTAAAACATTCTGGCTTAGGAATTCTAGGAGTTGAAGTCCGCCCATTTAAAGCTGCCAAGGTTGAGAAACACTGTTGTAGACTGTTTGCCTCTGGGCACAGCCTGCCAATGATGCTTTATGCGCACAAAGTGGACTGACCTCAGGAAAGCCCATAAATGTGGTCTTCTGAAAAGAATATCAGATCTGGTCATTTTTGGAAAAGAGATATCTTTTCTGACTCACAAAACTTGGCAGAGATGGAGGGAATTGAACCCAGGACTTCAGACAAGCAAAACAGGCCAATCAGAGTTACTCACGGTGGCTCGTATGTGAGTCTTTGCTTCCCTTAGTTCCTGCCGAAGCCCTTCGGTTAAAGCCGTCACAGCATACTTTGTGGCGCTATAAAAGTGTACAACCGACTCCGGGATGATTCTGTGACCACTCATGCTGGGGACAACGCAGGGAAAAAGGAATGAAAGGCAAAAGAGGGGAAAAATATTCAGTATATAGGTAGTCCTCGACTTACGATCACAACTGAACCCACAATTTCCGTTGCTAAGCAAGGCAGTTAAGTGAGCTGTGTCCCGTTTTACAACCTGTTTTGCTACAGTTGTTAAGTCAAATATATATACTCACACACTGTATGTATATACACATACATACATACATATATACACATACACACACATTGACTCACAACAGCCACAGCCTCATTCAAAGTGGCTGGTAGTGAGGAATGCTGGAAAATGTAGCTGATGCTTGTTTTCCACAGTTTTCCCAGAAGAAAAGGGTCATTATATACAGTATACCATCACAGTTTGAGACAGATATGATAAGCCAACTGTGAACATTGTTTTCTATATTCATTCATTCATTTGTTCATTCGTTCGTTCATTCATTCATTCATTCATTCATTCATTCATTCACTCATTTAAGTTATAAAGCTGCCCATCTCACGTCAGTAAATCTGTATGGCTAACAAAATTAAAAACGAGCAAAAAATATAATAAACAAAATATAAATATACACCATAAAGATGTATTGCAATTAAATTAAGAAACATCAAAAAGATAATATGCAGAATTTGGGATGTTTAATTTAACATCCCAAATGTTAAATTAAATTTAACCTTTAGAGGTGTGTTGGAAAAGCT
This sequence comes from Protobothrops mucrosquamatus, assembly GCF_001527695.2. Lineage (NCBI taxonomy): Eukaryota > Metazoa > Chordata > Lepidosauria > Squamata > Viperidae > Protobothrops > Protobothrops mucrosquamatus. Next base: position 203,409 of record NW_015388238.1, on the reverse strand, counting down.
GGCTGGGGATGGTGGAAAGTATAGTCTAGCACAGGGGTAGTCAACCTTGGCTCTTTTATGACTCGTGGACTTCAACTCCCAGAATTCCTAAGCCAGCTGTGCTGGCTCAGGAATTCTGGGAGTTGAAGCCCACGAGTCATAAAAGAGCCAAGGTTGACTACTCCTGGTCTAGCACATATACAGGATGCTGTGGGGGAAAGTTCCTTAGAAACCAGGAGACGGGGAGTTCTAGTTCCCCCTTAGGCATGAAAGCCTGCTGGGTGGACCAATCACCAGAAGATGATGAATTCTAGTCCCGCCTTTGTGATGAAAACTGGCTGGGTGATCTGGGCCAATCACCTGGAGACTGCAAGCTCTAGTCCCGCCTTAGGCATGAAAGCCAGCTGGGTGATTTTGGGCCAATCACAGAAGATGATGAGTTCTAGTCCCGCCTTAGCCATGAAAGCCAGCTGGGTGATTTGGGGTCAATCACCAGGAGAACGGTGAGTTCTAGTCCCACCTTAAGCATGAAAGCCAGCTGGGTGACTTTGGGCCAGCCCCTCTCTCTCAGTCCAACCCACTTTGTAGGGTTGTTGTGGGGAAAATAGGAGGGAGGAGTATTAAGCATGTTAGCCTCCTAAGTTATTTATCCAAACAATTTATTGTTATCAAAACAAATATAATGAATAAATTTTCATTTGTGCAACTTTCCCACCTGTTAATGTTAATTATGTGGCCGTCATCAATGTTTCTTTCTTTCATGGATTGGTAAGCCTCTCGTGTACAGATACTGACTGCCAGGATATTGACCTGGAAGAGCAAGGAAGAGAGTAATCCAAATCAATCAGAAGCTTTGAATTTAAGTAAATTAGCGATTACCAGCACTGTAACTATTTATGCTGCCTGCAACAACTCCTGTTGGCCTCTATATGAGATCTCCCAACTATATCGTCCCATCAAATTTTCTTTTAATTAAAATGTTTATCTGCTTTCACTGTTTTTATCACTTTTCTTTTCATCCTAGGTCCAGGATTGTGTTTGCTTTCTAAAGCTGGTTAATGACTGTCATAAAAGGTTAGATTTTATTTGATAACAATAAATACGGCGCTTAAATAAATGAGCAAAAATGCGTGAGAAGGACTAATCTTACAAGATTCTGATGTTCCCCTCTGGATACTCAAAAGATCTTGGTGCAAAAAATAAAAGATGCAAAAATCATGCCTGATTTTGAAACAAGATCAAAATGTCATTCCACCTGGTGATGGGGGGAGGGGGGCAGTTGAATGCTTATGCCATTACTTACATGAGTAGACACCAGAACAGGTCACTGACCCCGAGGTAAATAATTTGAACAATACACTAAGCTTCAAATAAACAGAACAGACTTTACTATGGCTTCCTTCCAGGAAGAAGGAGAAAGAGAGAGCACAAAAAAGAGGTTGAGCTTGAGCTGGTGGGGATGATGATGATGGAGGAGGAGGAGGAGGAGGAGGAGGAGGAGGAGGAGGAGGAGGACAAAAAGGATGTTGAGGTGGTGGTGGTGGAGGAGGCACAAACAGGAGGTTGAGGTTGAGATGGAAGAGAAGCATAAGGTGGAGATGAAGGAGAAGAAAAACAACGAGAAAGAAGATGAAAATTATATGGAAAAAGAGAAGCGGTGGTTGGGATAGAGCAGAAGGAGAAGAATGAGGAAGAAGAGAAGGAAGAAATGATATGGAAGAAGAGGAGAGGTGGTGGTTGAGGTGGAACAGAAGGAGAAGGGACAGAAGAGTGAGGAGGAAGAGAAAACAGAAAGAAGAGGAAAATGATATGAAAGAGAAAGAGAAAGAGTTGGAGGTTGAGGTAGAACAGGAGCAAGAAATGAATCAATTGGGTTGCCGCTTTCTACATCACTTGGGTGAGCTGTGAAATTCAGAATTACAGAGCCTTGCAAGTACAAATTTGATTGTAGAAGATGCCAAGGAGCACACCAGCCAATGCTGAGGGACATACATTTTTCAGCCTGCTGAACATTTTGGCAGCAAATTGACCCTCGGCAGGTGGGTTGAGAAGGTCCCTTGGAGATTCCTCCCTCCCCTACTCACATCTATCATGGTTCTCCAGCCCTCGGTCTTGCCAGACAGGAGTGGTTCAGGCCGTGCCAAGCCAGCATTGTTGATGCAGACATCAACGCCTTGGTGGAGAGTCTTGATGGCAGAGAACATGGAGAGAATCTCCTCTTCCACCGAGAGGTCACACTTATACGGGATGAGGACGCCCGGATAACCAGCACTCTCGCACTCGGCTGCCAACTTCTGAAAGGGGAAGAGGAAAGACAGAGACTGAGAAGGGACAACTGGAATTTATTGCTATTTTAGGTACACTTTCATGTTCCATGAAAAAAAAATATATTCCAAAGTGGAGCGCAGGTGAAGCTGTGGTTACGGGGATATCTGTTGGGATAGATATTATGAAGCCAGTAATGGATCTGTATGGGAATATGTGTGCATCAGGATTAAATCTACACCACCCACTTTAGACGACTCAACCCCCAAATTAGCATAAATTCAAGGCCACAAGTTCTTACCTAACTACAAAAACATAAAAAGATAAGATGATAAGATGAGATAAGATAACTTTATTGTCATTTTTTACTGGCACACATTAAAAATGAAATTCTGTTGCTTGCTCTCAAAAGTGTACATTAGGGGTCTTCAAACGTGGCCCTTTTATGACTTGTGGACTTCAACTCCCAGAATTCTTCAGCCAGCGTGCCTGGCTGAGGAATTCTGGGAGTTGAAGTCCACAAGTCATAAAAGGGCCACGTTTGAAGACCCCTGGTGTACACATCCATAACACACATATAAACATGCTATATACAACATATGTATATACCTACACCAGTGGTTCTCAACCTTTTTAATGCCGCGACCCCAACCGGTCGTAAGTCGAGGACTAAACCGGTCGTAAGTCGAGGACTAAACCGGTCGTAAGTCGAGGACTACCCAACCGGTCGTAAGTCGAGGACTTTCCCTGCCCGGGAGTGCCGCGCATGCGTGGTTCCGCCCCCTGCGCCGGCCGAGGCATAGCTGGCAAGCGGCAGAGACGGAGCAGGCCGACCACCAGCTGGCCCAGCCCAAGAGAGGTAAGGCACCCGCCGGAAAAGGGGAAAAAATGGCGGACAAAAAAATGGTGGACAAGAAAAATGGCGGACAGCCTTGCTTGGCGACCCCCGTGAAATGGTCGATCGACACCAAATGGGGTCCCGACCCACAGGTTGAGAACCACTGACCTACACCCTTAACCTCAAGGAACCAACACAATTGCTATCCTTGCTTCAATGATAGAATAACAGAAGAGTTGGACGGGACTTTGGAGATCTTCTAGTCCAACCCTCTGTTCAAGCAAGATACACTATACCACTAAAGACAAATGGTTGTTCAATCTCTTCTTAAAAATCTTCAGTGTTGGAGCACCCACAACTTCTGGAGGCAAGTCGTTCCATTGTTTAATTGTTCTAACTGTCAGGAAATTACTCCTTAGTTCTAAGTTGAGATCAAGAGATTCTCCTACGGCAGCCAGGATTGTGTTTGCACAAAATTGGAAAGCACTGAAAGCCCCCCCAGAGGGAGAGGTGATTGGGAAAATACTGGAATGTGCAGAAATGAATAGACTAACAATGACGATTAAAGATAAGACAGAGTCAGACTACTATGAAATCTGGGGAACATTTTATGATTGGCTGAAAAGAGAATACGATTAAAAGATAGTTAACATCAATTTAGATGGAAGAAGAAGGAGCAGATAAGGGGGGAGACCCAGGTGACACAGTATTGAATAACTGGAGATTGTATAAATATTTATAGAAGTATATACTGAGAAGGTTAGATAAATAGAAGTATTAATGTAAGAGAAAATTAATCTTATTGTATATAATACAGATAGGGAAATTTGGAGAGGACTTGCTTGGACATTACCCCCGAATTGTATCTGAAGAGGGATGAGAGGGAAGAAAGGAGAGGAGAGAGAAAAGAGTAAAGGAGGGGAGAAGGAAGTAGGAAGGTTGGAGGAGAGAGTGGTGAAGGAAAAAGAAGAGGAGAGGAAGAAGAGGGAAGTAGGGAAGAAAGAGAAGAAAGGGAGAAAGAAGGTAGAGAAGAAGGAGTGTGGATGCAGTGAAAGGGGAAATGGGCGAGCAACATCAAAAGTCATGTGTATGTATTTATTTCATTAAAAGTATCTTACATATAAGAATGTAAAAAGAATGTATGTTAACATCTGATAAATATCACGGTATATGTATGGGGGAGAGTTTGGAACAATAAAAAATAAAAAAATAAATAATAATAATAAAAAAAGAGATTCTCCTATGTTTTTTAATATTTTTAAATTTATTTTTTAATAAATATTTTAATATTTTAAATTAAATTTATTAATTTGCTTTTATTAGTTTTACGAATAAGGTGGTGAACATATCCAACACACCTTCCTTCTCCGATTACCTCCACCACACCCTGTGAGGTGGATTGGGCTGAGAAGGAGGGATTGGCTCAAAATCACCCAGCTGACGTTCATGGCTAAGGTGAGACTAGAACTCTCCATCTCCTGGTGATTGGCCCAAAATCCCCCAGCTGACTTTCATGGCTAAGGCAGAACTAGAATTCACCATCTCCTAGTGATTGGCCCAAAGTCAACCAACCAGTTTTCATGCCTAAGGTGAGACTAGAACTCTCCATCTCTTGGTGATTGGCCCCAAATCCCCTAGCTGGAACAGGCTTCGACTCAACCCGTCCAAGACCGAGTGGCTGTGGTTTCCGGCGTCACGACATAGCCAGTTGGCTCCATCCC
>NW_015388238.1:192869-198314 GCF_001527695.2 Protobothrops mucrosquamatus | reverse complement strand
TTATTTAATTTGATTTTAGAACTGCCTATATTTATCATGGTTTTTATTATCGCCTGTTCACCGCCCTGAGTCCCGTAAGGGAGATAGGGCGGTATATAAATTCAATAAGTAAATAAAATAAATAAATAGCTGGCTTTCATGGCTAAGGCAGGACTAGAATTCACCATCTCCTGGTGATTGGCCCAAAGTCAGCCAACCAGTTTTCATGCCTAAGGTGAAACTAGAACTCTCCATCTTCTGGTAATTGGCCCCAAATCCCCCAGCTAGCTTTCATGCCTAAAGCTTACTGTCTCCTGGATATGTCAAGTGAGGATCTTGTGATGGGTCTTGTGATGGGACAGGTGCGAGTCATCAGTGTAAGGCTTGTGATGGGTCTTGTGATGGGGAGGTTACATCAGGTGAGAGTCATTGGGAGGTGAACTGCTGGTGGGGGGGGCTTGCGTGGGATGGTTGAGTGTCGGTGCCGTCTCTGGTTGGCTGTGCTGTTGATTTGGATTCTGAGGGCTTCGTAGGCTGGTTGTGGGTCAATGGGTCTGTTGATGGAACTGCTTGTGCGGGGCCAGGCTTCATGATTTTGCGTGGCCGATGATTTTTGTGTTGCTCCCATTGAACATGTTGTCAATGTGGGTGGAGACAAAGGATTTGGGATTGTGGCGTTTGATTGTTTATAAGTGATAGCAGAGGTGTGTTGGCAGAACACTCAAATGTACATGTGCTGTTTAACAGATAATGCCATGTCATTGGGCTGGCCAAAGGATCTACAATGAATGATTGACAGTCTGATGCAATGAAGAGGAAGGATCGTAAAACGGACGTATCAAAGTCCAAGGCAGTTAGTATTTCGCAGGAAGAATGGTGTGAATGACTGCAAGTTATACACAAATTGCAAAATGAAAAAGAAAAAAAAACCCACCTAAGATAAAGTAAGTAAGTAAATAAGTAAGTAAATAAGTGCAAGGATCGCTTGTCATAACTTTGAGCGGCCACTAAACAAACAGTCATAAATTAAGGACTACATGTGAAAGGAATTCTTTGACGGTAGAGCAGACAAATTCAGAAAAGGGATTTAAGCAGAAGGTAGAGGACCATCCCTCAGACATGGGATGGTTGCAAAAGTCTTGGGCTAAGGAGGGGTTGGGCTAAATGATCTCTAGAACCCACCAGCATTTTGCTACAGATACACAGACCCAAACAAAGTTGATTTTGACAACTCTACCGAAATCCAAATCTTTTTTTTCCCACTAATAGATCACAGAATAGGCTGTAGTGCAAAACTAGAGTACAGGCAGTCCTCAACTTACAACCATTCATTTAGTGACCATTCAAAGTTAAAACAGCCCTGAAAAACGTGATTTATAATCTTTTTCACACGACCGTGGCAGCATCCCCACAATCACATGATCAAAATTCGGACGCTTGGCAACTGGCATGTATTTATGACAGTTGCAGTCTCCCCGGGTCACGTGATCCCCTTTTTGCGACCTTCTGACAAGCAAAATCAATGGGGAAGCCAGGTTCACTTAACAATCATGTTACTAGCTTAACACCTGCAGGGGTTCACTTAACAACTGTGGCAAGAAAGGATGTAGAATGAGGCAAAACTCTCTTAACAACTGTCTTGCTAAAATTTTGGCCTCAGTTGTGTTCGTAAGTCAAGGACTACCTCAGGGATAGGCAACCTTGGCTCTTTTATGACTCGTGGACTTCAACTCCCAGAATTCCTGAGCCAGCATGGCTCAGCATGGAAACCTCTCCATTTCTCCTCAGCATGACTGACTCAGGAATTCTGGGAGTTGAAGTCCACGAGTCATAAAAGAGCCAAGGTTGCCTACCCCTGGACTACCTAAATCTCTTCTTCAGCTGTACTTACACCCTACAATTTCCAAGTACAAGGATCAACCCCCCTTTAATCCTTCAGGATCCTTGTTTATATCCTCCTGGTTCTCTGCGAAAGAGTTAGCACGATGGATCCTCACTCATCCTCCCGTCAGGCCTTCCCTCTGCATCAAACTCTTACGAGAACAACCACAATTATTCACACTGCACCTTCCTCGTACGCTGTAAATGGCACCTTTGATCCATCCATATCACTGATACACCCATCGCTTGTGGTGCTTTTAACAGAGATTGCTTTTTGGACTACAGATAGTCCTCGACGTACGACCGCAATGGAGGCCAAAATTTCTGTTGCTAAGTGAGACAGCTATTACGTGAGTTTTGCCCCGTTTTACCACCTTTCTTGCCACAGTGGTTAAGTGAATCACTGCAGTTGTTAAGTTAGTCACACGGTTATTAAGTGAATCTGGCTTCCCCCATTGACTTTGCTTGTCGGAAGGTCACAAAAGGGGATCATGTGACCCCGGGACACGGTGACCGTCGTAAATATGAGTGTCTGAATTTTGATCATGTGACCACAGGGATGCTGCAACGGTTGTAAATCGATAAATGGTCATAAAGCACTTTTTTTAGAACGGTCACTGTATGAGTTGCTGAAAGTTGAGGACTACCTGTATAAACCCAAGATGGAGTTTTGTGTGAGGCAACACAAGTATCTCAGGACATTCTTGAAGAGCAGTTGAAGGCCAAAATTCTTGTGCGATGTTTGGCTACACCGGGGGTCTTCAAACTTGGCCCTTTTATGACTTGTGGACTTCAACTCCCAGAATTCCTCAGCCAGGCATGCCTGGCTGAGGAATTCTGGGAGTTGAAGTCTACAAATCATAAAAGGGCCAAGTTTGAAGACCCCTGGGCTACACGTTTCCTTCCTTCCCAGCCATCCTGTTTTCCTTTTGCCAGGAAGCCATGAATCACTGTTTGTATTTTTAATCCACCATTCTTATCCCACATCGCCAAGGTTCCCATAAATTCATTCATGCCTCTTATTCTAAGAATCCAGGCTGACCATGAAGATCTTAAAGGGACAGATGAGTTCTGCCTTTTAGAATTCACCGTCAGCCCTAAAGGCATTTATAAATAATTTTATGAAGCTATAAAGAAACCACTAGACCAGTGATGGCGAACCTTTTAGAGACCGAGTGCCCAAACCGCAATCCAAAACCCACTTATTTACCGCAAAGTGCCAGGGGTGCATCAGCATTGTGGTGCCCTCAGGTGGGTGGGGGGCGTGGCCCACTGGGTGGGCATGGCTGGGGTGGTCACGGCAGACTGGATGGGCGTGGCCGGGGTGGGCACGGCCACCTTGATGTTGCTCGTGGGGGGGATGCCTGTGGGAGCTGGGCAGGATTGGGGGAGATCCAGGGGGTCTCTGCTGGGTGGGGCGGTGGGCAGGAGGCTCGTCCTGCGGGGTGAGGCAGGGGGTAGGGCGGGGGTGCCATTGCTGCGGGGCAAGGAAAGGCAGGGGCGGCTGCTGCCTGACAACATCAGCCCCTGCACACAGAGGCCAGCGGGCGCATGGGGGCGTGCTCTACCACCTCTACTCCAGCTTGCTAGCCAGCTGCTTCGCCTCCTTTCTGCTGGGTGGGGCTGCCGCTCCAGGCACCAGCGGTGGCCTAATGCAGGGCTTTTCAACCAGTGGTACGGGTACCACCTGTGGTACATTGGCACCTGGCAACCATCTTAGAAAAGTGGTAGCGGGAGAGGGGAATGAGCTGAACCGGTGGTAGCACCACACAAGCCTGAGCGAGAGATGGCTGGAGCTGCAGGGCTGTCAGGGCTCAGCAGAAGCGCCAGGATCAGTGCCGCTTTCCAACTGATTGGCGCTTCTTCAGGGCTGTCAGGGCTCAGCGGAAGCGCCAGGATCAGCGCCAGGCTCCAGCTGGAGCTCAGCGCTGATCCTGGTGCTTCTGCTGAGCCCAGAAGAAGCACCAATCAGCTGGAATGTTGCAGCATCTCCAGGGTCTTGTGATTTACATTCAGATGCTTAGCAACTGATTCATATTTATGACGGTCACAGTGTCCCAGGGTCATGTGAAATGACCAAAACCTGCTGCAACCACCCAGCAGATGGAATAAAAACCAAACACCTTCCACACCCCACCCCCACTGCCAATCCCCAACAGAAATGCTCACAACAATAAAAACCTCGGACAGGATGGGCAGGCAGGTATCTTGCTCGGCTGTGGCTTGGGGGGCGCTTTTTTCAGTGCCATTGTAACTTTGAACAGTCACGAAGCAAAATGTTGTAAGTCGAGGACTACCTGTACTTTATCACTTTTTTCCTTTTTTTTTTTTTTTTTTTTGGTCATCAAGTTTTTGACACCTTGCTAGGCGACTGGTGGTACTCGGATGTTGCCATATCCTAAAAGTGGTAAAATGGGTAAAAAGGTTGAAAAGCCCTGGCCTAATGGACCTGCGCGAGCTGGCAGTGGCGGCCGCAGGTGTGCCCACAGAGAGGGCTCTAAGTGCCGCCTCTGGCATGCGTGCCATAGGTTTGCCATCACTGCACTAGACCGTTTGTCCAAAAAGTGCTTTTTTTCCCCCAAAAAACAACTGGACTTTCTTGTTTTTTTTTCCTTTGAAAACATTTCGCTTCTCATCCAAGAAGCTTCTCCGGTTCTAACTGACTGGTGGGGAAAGCCCAGTTAGAACTGAAGAGGCTTCTTGAGTGAAAAGTGAAACCTTTTCAAAGAAAAAAACCAAGAAAGTTCACGTGTCTTTTGAAAAAGCACCTTTGGGACAAACATGACCTGGATAACTGAAAAGCTCCATAGACACTAGACCAGGGGTCTGAAACCTTGCCAACTTTAAGACTTGTGGACTTCAGCTCCCAAAATTCCTCAGCCAGCATAGTTCAGTTCAGAACTGAAGAAGCTTCTTGGATGAGAACCGAAATGTCTACAAGCAAAAACAAAGTCCAGTTGCCTTTTCAAAAAGCACCTTTGGGACTTGGCTAGAAGGTGGGAGACTGGGAGTGGTAGTCCAGAATTATGAGCATGGCCGGCTCAGGAATTCTGGGAGTTGAAGTCCACAGGTCGTAAAGTTGCCATAGTTGAAAAAGCTCTTGTTTTTCTACCCTTTTTCTGAAAGATGGAAGGCAATAGAAGAAGGGGACGACAGAGAATGAGGTGGCTGGATGGAGTCACTGAAGCAGGAGGCATGAGCTTAAATCAGTGGTTCTCAAACTTTTTAATGCCGCGACCCCAACCGGTCGTAAGTCGAGGACTAAGCCGGTCGTAAGTCGAGGACTACCCAACCGGTCGTAAGTCGAGGACTTTCCCTGCCCGGAAGCGCCGCACATGCGTGGTTCCGCCCCCTGCGCCGGCCGAGGCGTAGCTAGCAAGCGGCAGAGACGGAGCAGGCCGACCACCAGCTGGCCCAGCCCAAGAGAGGTAAGGCACCCGCCTTTTCATTTCATTTTAATTAATTTTAACTTGTGATTGTTAGTGGTGTTTTTAATTGATTGTCAGCCGCCCTGAGTCCGCAAGGAGAAGGGCGGGATATAAATTCAAATAATAAATAAATAAATAAATAAATAAAAAAACGGCG
>NW_015388238.1:132179-192177 GCF_001527695.2 Protobothrops mucrosquamatus | reverse complement strand
AAAAAAAATGGCGGACAGCCTTGCTTGGCAACCCCCGTGAAATGGTCGATCGACCCCAAATGGGGTCCCGACCCACAGGTTGAGAACCACTGGCTTAAATGGACTCCAGAAGATGGTAGAGGACAGGAAAGCCTGGAGGAACGTTGTCCATGGGGTCGCAACTAACAACAACAACCCTTTTTCTACAAACTGGCAGAGCCATTGGGGCCCTGGGCTAATCCAATCAATCGTAAATACTTTCCGTATCTTGCACAATCAATGGAACTTCCAGCTTCAGGTAAAGTATACCTTTTAATCCTAGATGCTGAGAAGCACCGCCTCCTTGCCTTGTTTATAACACTGAAAAACACCTGATTTCCTATTGCTTCCTCTCAAGGGATCTCAGAGCAAGATGCATGATTCTTTCAGCTGACTTCTTTTCCACTTCACAACCACCCTGTGTGGTAGGACATGCAGACATAGGGTAAGGGAGCCCAAGGACAGTCAGAGAGCTTTGCAACGTTAAGAAACTTCATCTGAATCTCTTTGATCCTCCTGTGCTGCCAAATCCCGTATCACACGATCCCAAATGAAAATGGGTCTTGCTGATCGATACACCTTTGGCCTGCTTACTTGGGACACGGTGCATGGAAAAGAGAACTCTGTGCTAGGAATTCTCTGGGCTCCCTTGGCAACCTATGGGGAATCTTACCACCCCGCAGGAGAGGTTATTAATAAATGACTTAATGTTGACAATTTCTCCTTAACAGCCTGGCTAAATTAACAGCAACATAAACACTTAACACTTCCATGTCAGTAGCAAAATGGTACCTGTTATTTCCAAACCCAGAGAGAAAATTAATGTTCTCTTGGATCTGCAAGCCTCATTGAGGAGGAGGAGGAGGAGGAGGAGGAGGAGGAGGAGGAGGAGGAGGAAGAAGAAGAAGAAGAAGAAGAAGAAGAAGAAGAAGAAGAAGAAGAAGAAGAAGAAGAAGAAGAAGAAGAAGAAGAAGAAGAAGAAGAAGAAGAAGAAGAAGAAGAAGAAGAAGAAGAAGAAGAAGAAGAAGAAGAAGAAGAAGAAGAAGANACCCCAAATGGGGTCGCGACCCATAGGTTGAGAACCGCTGCTGTAAAACTTTTGGGGTGCCAAAGGCACCCTTCTCCTCAGAGAGGGATGTTTAGAGCTGCATTTCCCCCCCCCCAAAGGAGATCCATCAAGGATGAAGAAACAAAGGGAGCCAGGAGGAAAATAAAACCCGGTTTAATTTACATCTGACATGGAAAGGAAGTGAACCAAAGGGAGCTAATTACCCATATATCTAATACTTCTCTGGTATTAAAATGAGAATTCATTGGCAGCTGGTTGTGAGTTATGGCCTTTGGCTCTCGGAACTGCCTCTGGCGCAGTATGTTTCATTATAGGGTAGATTTCATTTTCTGCAGCTTTTGTTTTTTAATTGCACACATCGCTTCGAGTCGCCTATCGAGGGAATGACTACATAAATTGAATAAAGAAACAAACAAATATCCAAGCAACCCCTCAGGCTGAAGCCAAGATTTCTGGGGAACCACGTTAAGGCCCAAATAACAGAGCCTCATACATTTGGTAGGATTTCTTCCTTACTCGAAATAATATTATCTAAATGGGGGTGGGGGGGGAATAATCCACAAATCTGGAGAAACTCCGATATTTGAAGATTTCTTTAAAAAAAAAAAACCAACATTTTAAGAAGAAATACCCTTATATGGTGGGAACGCAGAAAGGTAACAAATCTGGAATAAGGATACATCAAAATGTAATTTTTGTGGACAGCCATACTAATCAAGATAATTAGGTTAATGTGCTTGAAATGTGTTTCATCAATCTGACTTATAGGTAGTTCTCAACTTACAACTGGTTTAGTGACCATTTGAAGTTACAACGGTGCTAAAAAAAAGCGCCGTATGACCGTTTTTCACACTTACGACCATTGCAGCATCCCCATGGTCACATGATCAAAATTCAGAGGCTTAGCAACGGGCTCACATTTATGACGGTGGCAGTGTCCCGGGGTCACGTGATCACCTCTTACGACGTTCTGACAAGCAAAGTCAATGGGGAAGCCGGATTCACTTAACAACCGTGTGACTAACTTAACATCTGCAGTGATTCATTGAACCACTGTGGCAAGAAGGTCATAAAATGGGGGGAAATTCACTTAACATCTGCCTCACTGAGGGACAGAAATTTTGGGCTCAATTGTGGTCGCAGTTCGAGGATTACCTGTATTTATATAAATCAACTGGCATCCAATTCAAATTTTCAATTTCAGCTCACAGAATCATTCTGATCCATTTCATTTATTGGTAGTCCTCCACCTCCTGCCATTCATTTAGTGACCGGTCAAAGTTACAATGGAGGTGAAATGAGTAATTTATGACTGATCCTTGCACTTACGACCACCATATCCCCACGGTCACGGGATCAAAATTTGAGCACTTGGCACCCGACATGTATTGACAACGGATGCAGTGTCCTGTCGTCAAGTGATTGTCATTTGTGATTTTCCCAGCTGGCTTCCACCAAAGTCCATTGGGAAAGATGGATTAACTTAATGACCACATAATTCACTTAATAACTGCCGAGATTTGCTATTGTTACTGCTACTTCAATTTGCATTTCGGAAGTACCGAAATGCAAAGAAGAGCAACTAAGATGATTAAAGGCCTGAAGAAAAAAACATGAAGAACAGTTGAAGGAATTAGGTATGGCCAGTCTAGAGAAAAGAAGGACTAGGGGAGACATGATAGCAGTCTTTCAGTATCTGAGGGACTGCCACAAGAAGGAGGTGGTCAACTTATTTTCCAAAGCACCAGAGAGCAGGACAAGAAACAATGGTTGGAAACTGATCAAAGAGAGAAGCAACCTGGAATTAAGGAGAAATTTCCTAACAGTGAGGACAATTAACCAGTGGAACAGCCTGCCACCAGAAGTTGTGGGTGCTTCATAACTGGAGGTTTTTCAGAAAAGACTGGACAGCCAGTTGTCTGAAATGATACTAGTCTCAAAGGTGCTTTTTCATGAGGCAATTGGACTTTCTTGTTTTTCTTTGAGGACGTTTCGCTTCTCATCCAAGAAGCTTCTTCAGCTCTGACTGGATGGTGGGGAATGGAAGGATTTATACTCTTGCAGGCAGTTGGTTGTTCGCATTCTTTTAGAGAGTCGTTGAGGCCACTTGGAGGTTTACCTGTGTCCTCAGGGTCACCTGAGTGGTACAAATGGGTGTGGAGCCTTCTTGGAACCACTGAAAGGACCGTGTTGTCAACTGGAGATAGATGATGTTGTATCCCTCCCCCTCTGTTGAGAGAGAGCTGTTCAGTTTTCACATAGATGGCCTCTTTGACCTTTCAAACCAGCGGTCCTCTCTGTCCAAAATATGGACTTTGCGGATTTCGAAAGTGTGGCCTTTTAAATGCAGATGGACTGCTGAATCTTGTCCTAATGGGTTTGTTCTCCTGTGTTGTGCCATGTGTTTGTAAAGTGGTTGTTTTGTTTCACCGATGTACAGATCTGCACATGTCTCACTGCATTGTACTGCATATACCACGTTGCTCAGTTTTGTGTCTACGTGTTTTATCTGCCTTAGTGTATTCATGGATTTGAAGTGTGCACGTACGTTGTGTTGGCTGAAGATCATCCTGAGCTTTTCCGATGTTCCTGCAAAGTATGGAATGACTACGTTGCTTCATTTATTGTTTTCTTCTTTGTCTGTTCTGGGTTTTTGGGGGGGGGGATTTGATGAAGGCCCACTTGGGATAGCCACACGTTCTGAGGGCTTCCTTGATGTGTTTTAGTTTTTTTTCTTTCCCATCTTTGCTGGTAGGCAGGCCTTCAGCATGGTGGTGTAGGGTTCTGATAACTCCCATTTTGTGTTCCAATGGTATAGGGCAGTGTGCCTGGCTGAGGAATTCTGGGAACTGAAGTCCACAATCATAAAAGGGCCAAGTTTGAAGACCCCTGGTATAGGGTCTCCTGCTTGAGCAGGGGGTTGGACTAGACCTCCAAGAAGGTCCCTTCCAGCTCTATTCTGATTGCTTCTATGGTGAAAAGATTTATAATCATCATCATCATCATCATCATCATCATCATCATCACAATAATCATAATAATCCAACCCCCTGCTCAGGCAGGAAACCCTACACCATTTCAGACAAATGGCTGTCCAGTCTCTTCTTAAAAACTTCCAGTGTTGGAGCATTCACCACTTCTGGAGGCAGGTTGTTCCACTGGTTAATTGTTCTAACTGTCAGGAAGTTTCTCCTTAGTTCTAGGTTGCTTCTCTCTTTGGTTAGTTTCCATCCGTTGCTTCTTGTCCTGCTTTCAGGTGCTTTGGAGAATAGCTTGACTCCCTCTTCTTTGGGGTAGCCCCTGAGATATTGGAAGACTGCTATCATGTCCCCCCTCGTCCTTCTCTTCGTTAAACTAGACATTCCCAGTTCCAGCAGCCGTTCCTTATATGCTTTAGCCTCCAGTCCCCTAATCATCTTTGTTGCTCTTTTATGTACTTTTTCTAGAGTCTCAACATCTTTTTTACATCGCGGTGACCAAAACTGGTGACAAAAGGATGCCCAGTTGGGGGCTCCTTTTGTGTCCCGGTGAAGTTGCCCACCGAAGTGTCATCCATTTTCCCTGTTTCCCTAAAAGTAAGGCCTACCCTGAAAATAAGCCCTAGCTTGATTTTTGGGGGTGGGCCTAATATAAGCCCTACCCCTAAAATAAGCCCTAGTTTTGGGGTGAGGCACACACTTAAAAATCAAGCTAGGGTGGGGGTGGGGGGGTGGATCTGCCCCATGCACCCCGCACTCACTTACCGGGCAGCCAAGCCTCTCCTCACGGGCCCATTTCTTCTTCTGCGACGTCTTCTGCAGCCAGGCCTGCATTTCTGGAAAGGCCACTGCAGCCAAGAACTGAGCTATGGATCCATAGCTCGGTACTCGGCTGCAGAGGCCTTCCAGAAAGGCCTGACTGCTAAATGCAGGCCAGAATGCAGCTGCAGAACTTTGGCCCCAGAAGAAATGGACCGGCTGGGCAGGGCTGTCTGTGCAGGAGGTGAGTAAAAAAGACACACACACCCTGAAAATAAGACCTGGTGCCTCTTTTGGAGGCAAAAAAAAATAAGACCCGGTCTTATCTTCGGGGGGAAATGTTGTGGTTGCCTGCTTCTGAACCACTGGGACGGCAGGATTGGGAGCATGTGACGGGAGCTCACCCCATCCTGCGGTAGCAAAGGGTCTCAAACGCGAGCCTGCTGATCATCAGCCCAGTATCCTAACCAGGTGAGCCCTCTCGCTCCTAGAGATATACCTGGCAAATTAACAACCATGGCAAAAACGTCGTAAAATTGGGCATGACTCACTTAACAACCACTTTGTTTAGCAACAGAAATTCTGGTCCCAATGGTTGTAAGGTGAAGACTACCTTTACAGTATATTTTATTTTATTTTATTTATTATTATTTTATTTTATTATTTTATTTTTAAAAAAAAGATTTATAGGACCACTCATTCTAAGCAAACCTGGGAGGCTCACAACAACAATAAAACCAATCAGCATAAAAAAGAAAATCATAAAACAAATTTGGCAGCCTTTGGAAAATCGATCCAGTTGGAATCCGATTCTCAAATCCAACAGCGGAATCTGTTTCCATTCAGATTTCTGTATCTAACAGATGCTGAAGTATTCCAATAAAGAAGCAACCTAGAACTAAGGAGAAACTTCCTGACAGTTAGAACAATTAACCAGTGGAACAACCTGCCTCCAGAAGCGGTGAATGCTCCAACACTGGATGTTTTTAAGAAGAGACTGGACAGCCATTTGTCTGAAATGGTATAGGGTATCCTGCCTGAGCAGGGGGTTGGACTAGATGACCTCCAAGGTCCCTTCCAAGTTGTTGTTGTTGTTGTTGTTATTATTATCATTATTATTATTATTATTACTGCTACTACTACTACTATTATTATTAATTCCCAAGACATCAGATTTTGATTTGATGTTTCTTTTCGACTTTTCAGTTTGATTTCAAACTGATTTGGAAATTCAAGTGAATCAGACTCTCTCGTCTGACCCTTTTTAAAAACAGTGTTTTTCAAACTTGGCAATCTTGAAATAAGTGGATTTTAACTCCCAGAATTCCCTAGCCAGCATGCTTTCAGATGTGTGGACTTCAACTCCCAGAATTCCTCAGCCAGAATTCTGGGAATTGAAGTGCACACTTCTAAAAGTTGTCAAGCTAGAAAAACACGGCTTCAAAGGCCCCACTGTCTGTTGTCGCTTTTTATAGCATCCATTTAAAAGGACACTCAGCACAAGACACTCAGCATAACCAGCTACTCCACCATCAAAACATTTTAACGCCACCTTGTTAAAGTTTAAAAGCACGCAAACACGTACCTGCACAAACATATACAGAGAGAAAAATCTTATATTAACTTCTGGCTCAAATGCTCCTTAAACAGGGAGCATTTCACCAAATGACAACCGCTCGGCTACGGGAAGCCCACCGATCTTTTTACCGGTTTGTAAATTTGTCTAAGTCGTACCTGATTTTTCAAGTATATTTTTAACAAAACAAAACAAAAATCTACAGTCGCCCCCATTTTGACACCATCCCGGTTAGGCCACAAAAAGCTGTGGAGAATTCTTAATCTGTGCACTCTGTTGATCAGCTGAACTATCATTTATGACAGATTCAGCTCTTCCAATTTTAAAGGGTAGGGGACTGAATTTAGGACTGTCTGTGTGGAAAATAAGGGTCTTATTTATTCATAAATAGCATTTATACAGGTAGTCCTTGACTTACAACAGTTGGTTTAGTGAACTTTCAAAGTTACAGTGGCACTGAAAGAAGGACTTATGACCGTTTTTCACACTTATTACCGTTGCAGCATCCCCACGGTCACGTGATCAAAAAGTCAACTGCTTGGCAACTGACTCATATTTATGACGGTTGCAGTGTCGGAGGGTCACGTGATCCCCTTTTGTGACCTTCTGACAAGCAAAGTTAATAAATGGGGAAGCCGGATTCATTTAACAACTGTGTTACCGGCTTGACAACTGCAGTGATTTGCTTAACAACTGTGGCAAGAAAGGTCGTAAAATGGAGCAAAGCTCACTTAACAAATATCTCACTTAGCAACAGAAGTTTTGGGCTCAATTGTGGTCGTAAGTCGAGGACTACCTGTCTATTTTAGAATAGAATAGAATAGAATAGAATAGAATAGAATAGAATAGAATAGAATAGAGCTGGAAGGGACCTTGGAGGTCTTCTAGTCCAGCCCCCTGCCCAAGCAGGAAAACCTATACCATTTCAGATAAGTGACTGTCTAGTTAAGTATAAAACATTAAAAACAATATGATGACACTGCAGCTCTTGTTTTTATAGCTTGCCAGAGCCCAACACTCTCTAGACAGCATCATAATATCATAGCGTTGGAAGGGAACCCATAGAGGTCATCTAGTCCAGTCTCCTATTTGAGGCAGGATCCACTGAAGAGCCTTTTGGATGCAGTGGGTTCAGAAGCTGGGTTAAAAACTGGGACACTGTGAATTTTAAGGCCCCATAAGGCAGTGTTTCTCAACCTTGACAATTTTAAGGCATGTGGACTTCAACTCCCAGAATTCCACAGCCAGCATTGCTGGCTGTGGAATTCTGGGAGTTGAAGTCCACATGCCTTAAAATTGTCAAGGTTGAGAAACACTGCCATAAGGCATGAAAGCTGGCTGGGTGACTTGAAGCCAGTCCTTCCCTTTCAACCCAACCTGACTGACAAGATTGTTGTGGTGTGGAAAATAGGCTGCGGGAACATTATATATACCCCTTGGAAATGCGAAATATGTAAGGCCCTATAATAAATCTAATAATAAATGAGAAAACTTTGGACAGCCTCCAAAGAAAGGGGACATAGTACGAACTGTGGAGTCCTTGGTGTTCTCTGAGCTGGATTGCTTTTCTTGCAGACCTTTCATTACCCAACAAAATAACGTCATCAGTGTTACTAGGGAGTGGAGTTTGTTCTCGTTTTATATAAACAGAGAGCAAAGCCCACGCCCGTCTAGCACTGATGATGTTAACTAGTTTGGGTATTGAAATGTCTGCAAGAAAACAAGCAAGCACAGAGAGCACCAAGGACCCCACAGTTCAGCTACAAATAGTCTCTCCCACTGTACATATCATGAAACATGGATTTGATTTGCTATAGAACAGCGGTTCTCAACCTATGGGTCGCGACCCCATTTGGGGTCGATCGACCATTTCACGGGGGTCGCCAAGCAAGGCTGTCCGCCATTTTTTCCCCCTTTTCCGGCAGGTGCCTTACCTCCCTTGAGCTGGGCCAGCTGGTGGTCAGCCTACTCCGTCTCTGCCGCTTGCCAGCTACGCCTCGGCCGGCGCAGGGGGCGGAACCACGCATGTGCAGCGCTCCCGGGCAGGGAAAGTCCTCGACTTACGACTGGTTGGGTAGTCCTCGACTTACGACCGGTTTAGTCCTCGACTTACGACCGGTTGGGGGTCGCGGCATTAAAAAGGTTGAGAACCACTGCTATAGAAACTGCCATCAGGAAATTACCCCTAAAGTCATACCTGGGGATGTATACAGGAAGTCCTTGACATATGACCACAATTGAGCCCCAGATGTCTGTTCTTAAGCAAGACAGTTGTGAAATGAATTTTGTCCCATTTTGATCTGTCTTGCCACAATACGTTAAATGAATCATTGCAGTTGTTAAGTTAGTGATATGATTGTTAAGTGAATCTGGCTTTCCAACTGACAGAATTTCACAAAAGGCCCCAGGACGCTGCAACCGTCATAAATATGAGTCAGTTGCCAAGCGTCTGAATCTTGATCACATGATCACAGGTTGTAAGTGGGAATAATGGTCATAAGGCACTTTTTTCAGTGCCGTTATAACTTCAATAATGAACTAGCTGTAATTGAATAAAATTTATAGAAGGAGAATTGGGAGCGCCCAAGACAGATATAACCAACCAATCCACCACATGGTTTCTTCAAGATCCTAGGTTGATATCCCTGACTGCTTTATTTTTGCATCGCTTTTCTTTGAAAAGTATTGGATGGCGGGTTTAGAAAATAAGATGGAATGCAAAAAGAAAACAGATGTATTAACAGCAAAGGATACCCCATCTCTTTTATACAGTATTCATGCTGTAAGCTCATAGCTCCAGGCTGGGTTTCAGATGTTACTGTGTCTCCTAGAAACATTT
The DNA here is from genome assembly GCF_001527695.2 of Protobothrops mucrosquamatus. NCBI lineage: Eukaryota > Metazoa > Chordata > Lepidosauria > Squamata > Viperidae > Protobothrops > Protobothrops mucrosquamatus. The sequence goes on along the minus strand of NW_015388238.1, from coordinate 182,938 downwards.
TACGGATGAGGAGAAACTCTCTTGTGCCCAACTGAGAATAGTCAAGAATTCAAAGGCAGCAGATAAGGGGAACACCATGGCACCTGGTGAAACTGTGGAACTTACCCCCACAAGATAAAAGGACAGCTTGAAAGACTCTAGAATAGAATAGAATAGAATAGAATAGAATAGAATAGAATAGAATAGAATAGAATAGAATAGAATTACAAGATACAGTAGACTAGACTAGACTAGACTAGACTAGAATAGAATAGAATAGAATAGAATAGAATAGAATAGAATAGAATCAGGAAGAAGAATAGAATAGAATAGAATAGAATAGAATAGAATAGAATAGAATAGAATAGAATTACAAGATACAGTAGACTAGACTAGACTAGAATAGACTAGAATAGAATAGAATCAGGAAGAAGAATAGAATAGAATAGAATAGAATAGAATAGAATAGAATAGAATAGAATAGAATAGAATAGAATTACAAGATAGACTAGACTAGACTAGACTAGACTAGACTAGACTAGAATAGAGCTGGAAGGGACCTTGGAGGTCTTCTAGTCAAGCCCCTTGCTCAAGCACAAGAACCTAAACCATCTCAGACAGGTGACTGTCTAGTCTCTTCTTAAAAACCTCCAGTGATGGAGCGCCCACGATTTCTGGAGGCAAGCTGTTCCACTGGTTGATTCTCTTCACTGTCAGGAAGTTTCTCCTTAATTCCAGGTTGCTTCTCTCCTTGATCAGTTTCCAACCATGGTTTCTCGTCCTTCCCTCTGGTGCTTTGGTGAACAACCTGGCCCCCCTCTGCCCCCTTTCTTTTCTTCAAAGAAAAACAAGAAAGTCCAGTTGCCTCCTGGAAAAGCACCTTTGGGACAACCCTGACCTGGATGACTGAGAATCTCCAGTGCTTTTTTTTTCTTAAAAAAAAAAAAAAAGGTGCCGGAAATCACACACGTCATACAACCCGCCTTGCCTACCCTACAACAGCGGTTCTCAACCTATGGGTCGCGACCCCATTTGGGGTCGATCGACCATTTCACGGGGGTCGCCAAGCAAGGCTGTCCGCCATTTTTTTCCCCTTTTCCGGCGGGTGCCTTACCTCCCTTGGGCTGGGCCAGCTGGTGGTTGGCCTGCTCCGTGTCTGCCGCTTGCCAGCTACGCCTCGGCCGGTGCAGGGGGCGGAACCACGCATGCGCGGCGCTCCCGGGCAGGGAAAGTCCTCGACTTATGACCGGTTTAGTCCTCGACTTATGACCAGTTGGGGGTCGCGGCATTAAAAAGGTTGAGAACCACTGCCCTACAAGGTTCCATCCAAAAAAGGTGCCGGAACTCTGTTCTGGGCGTTCTATGAGAAAAAAAAGCCCTGAGAATCTCCATAGACATTTAGCCATACACTTTGGGATGGACACTCTTCGAATGGCGAGGGAGTATGAACGGATTTCCAGAAAACATTGCAGACTCCAGGAACCATTTGCACTTCAATTTGAGATTCAAACAACACAGACTCATCCCCAACAGCCTGTGTGCCCGTTTTCAACACGCAAGGGACCCAGGGCAGAAAACATCCTGCAGCCAAGAAGGCTGCACAAACATTTGCACTACTCAGGCAACCCTGAGGACACAGATAAACCTCCAGCTGGCCTCAACAACTTTCTAAAAATGCAAATGACCAGCTGTCTTCAAGGAGTATGAATCCTTCCATTCCCCACCATCCCAGTCAGAGCTGAAGAAGCTTCTTGGATGAGAAGCGAAACGTCTTCAAAGAAAAACAAGAAAGTCCATTTGCCTCCTGAAATAGCACTTTTGGGAAGGGACCTTAGAGGTCATCTAACCCAACCCCCTATCTGGGGCAGGATCCACTGAAGCATCCTTTTGAGCCTTGTGGAGGCAGTGGCTAAGAAGATGGGTTAAAACTGGGGCACTGTGAATTTTAAGGCTCCCTAATCAGTCCTCACACTTACGACTGTTGCAACATCCCTACAGTCAGGTGATCAAAATCCAGATGTTTGTCAACCGGCATGTATTTACAATAGTTGCAGCATCCTGGGGTCATGTGATCACCATTTGTGATCTTCTCAACTGGCTCCCAACAAGCACAGTCAAGGGGAGAAGGTGGATTCACTTAACAACCCCATGATTCACTGAATAACTGCAGTGTTTTATTCAACACCCGTGGTAAAAAAAAAAGTCATAAAATCAGAGGCGATTCCCTTAACAACTGCTTTGCTTACCAACAGAATGTATGTATGTATATGAATCAAAAGTTGAAATTAAGATTGCCGGGAGAAATATCAACAACCTAAGATTTGCAGATGATACCACTCTAATGGCAGAAAGTGAAGGGGAACCAAAGAGCCTCTTGATGCGGGTGAAGAAGGAGAGTGCAAAAGTTGGCTTGAAACTCAACATTAAGAAAACCAAGATCATGGCATCCGGCCCTCTCAATTCCTGGCAAATAGATGGGGAAGAAATGGAGGTAGTGACAGATTTTATCTTCCTGGGCTCCAAGATCACCGCAGATGGGGACTGCAGCCAAGAAATTAGAAGATGCTTGCTCCTGGGGAGGAAAGCTAGGGCAAATCTAGACAGCATACTAAAAAGCAGAGACATCACCCTGCCAACAAAAGTGCGTATAGTCAAGTCCATGGTTTTCCCAGTTGCAATGTATGGCTGTGAAAGTTGGACCATAAGAAAGGCTGAGCGCCAAAGAATGGAGGCCTTTGAACTCTGGTGCTGGAGAAGACTCCTGCGAGTCCCCTGGACTGCAAGGCGATCAAACCGGTCAGTCCTAGAGGAGATCAACCCTGACTGCTTTTTAGAAGGCCAGATCCTGAAGTTGAAACTCAAATACTAATGAGAAGGAAGGACTCACTGGAGAAGAGCCTAATGCTGAGAAAGATTGAGGGCAATAGAAGAAGGGGACGTCGGAGAATGAGGTGGCTGGATGGAGTCACTGAAGCAGTAGGCGTGAGCTTAAATGGACTCCAGAAGATGGTAGAGGACAGGAAGACCTGGAGGAACGTTGTCCATGAGGTTGCAATGGGTCGGACACGACTTTGCAACTAACAACAATAAATATATGTATGTTATTTATTTCTTTGCTGCCCATTCTGCTGCAAGATTCTCCTCTGTAAATGGCATTTGAAGGGACCGTGCCCCCCCATTTCATTATCCATGGCTGTTGCTTGGGGGGGGTGTTATAGAGCTCTTGCCTAAAAACTGTGGCAAGGGGTATCTCCTAAACATTAGTGGTGCCTTAAATGGAGAAGTCTAGATAATATGTTAAAAAATACTGTACAGATAGTCCTTGATTTACGATCACAACTGAGCTCAAAATTTCTGTTCCTAAGTGAAACATTTGTTAAGTGAGTTTTGCCCCCATTTTACGTCCTTTCCTGCCACAGGGAATCATTATAGTTGTTAAGTTAGTAACATGATTGTGAAATGAATCTGGACTACCTGTACAATAATATTAATCACTACACAGTGGCTAATATTAACCCCAATGGCCCGAAACAAGCCATATTCACACCCCAGGACTGCAAACTGGATTGGTTCATTTTAACCAAAGTTAAACCGGAGGGGAACACAAGCTTTAAGCCAGGGGTCTTCAAACGTGGCCCTTTTGTGACTTGTGGACTTCAACTCCCAGAATTCCTCAGCCAGGCACGCTTTGCAAGTTTGAAGACCCCTGCTTTAACGCAAAGGAGCTTCGGTTCTTTCCTGTGGAATTTGCTGCCTTATTGTTATTGCAATAACACAGAGGTTGCAGGAAATAATTAAATAGATACTAATCAAAATCGGGTTGGGATGTGACGAGAAGTTGCAATTGGAAAAGGAGCCAGATCTAATCTTGTTCAATGCCCAAGACGGCACCAGAAGACAAACAGGATACAAGCCACAAGATTACCGAGGCTGATTCATAACTTAGATCAATGTTTCTCAACCCTGGCCTCTTGAAGGTCTGTGGACTTCAACTCCTAGAATCCTGGGAGTTGGTCCACACACCTTCAAGCGGCCCGGGTTGAGAAACACTGGCTTAGGCAAATAAAAAAAACCGATCTAAATCAAGAAGAGATCACTCAAAAACAGCGATGATGATGATGATGGTGAAGAAAAAGAGAAGGAGGGATCGAATTGAAAGGTAAGAAGCCAAGGGTCCTCCAAACTGCTCAAGAGACAACGCATTTAGGCAAGAAAAACCAAATGTACAGGTATAGTATAGGGGGTACCTTGCTCAGTAGTAGTAACTGTGAGAGGGACCTCGGAGTCCTAGTGGACAATCACTTAAATATGAGCCAGCCGTGTGCTGCAGCTGCCAAAAAGGCCAACACAATGCTAGGCTGCATTAAGAGAGGGATAGAATCAAGATCAGGTGAAGTATTAATACCACTTTACAAGGCCTTGGTAAGGCCGCACTTGGAATACTGCATCCAGTTTTGGTCACCACGATGTAAAAAAAGATATTGAGACTCTAGAAAGAGTACAGAGAAGAGCAACAAAGATGATTAGAGGACTGGAGGCCAAAGCATATAAGGAAAGACTGATGGAATTGGGTATGTCTAGTTTAATGAAGAGAAGGACGAGGGGGGACATGATAGCAGTGTTCCAATATCTCAGGGGCTGCCACAGAGAAGAAAGGGTCAAGCTATTCTCCAAAGCGCCTGAAGGCAGGACAAGAAGCAACGGATGGAAACTAATCAAGGAGAGAAGCAACTTAGAACTAAGGAGAAACTTCCTGACAGTGAGAACAATTAACCATTGGAACAACGTGCCTCCAGAAGTGGTGAATGCTCCAACACTGGAAGTTTTTAAGAAGACACTGGACAGCCATTTGTCTGAAATGGTATAGGGTTCCCTGCCTGAGCAGGGGGTTGGACTAGATGACCTCCAAGGACCCTTCCAACTTTATTATTATTATTATTATTATTATTATTATTATTATTATTATTATTATTATTATTATTATTATTATTATTATTATTATTATTATTATTAAGACAAGTCAACTAAAGAAATCCAAGACGATTCTACTTCCTCTGTTCTGTTTGCAAAAAAAATTGGAAACCACTTTCTCTTTTTCATCAGATGGAATTATCAGTTATTCAAGAAATAGACAGATTATCATCATCATCATCATATCATGCATTGCAGTTGTCTCTGCCATCCACACTGTATGTTTAGGTTGCTTCTTGATTGGAAGGCTAAATCTACTGTGCCAATAGGGGTGGGGGGCGGGGAGATCATTGTTCCCCAAATTTCTAAATTCACCCTCCCTCCAACAAAGGAAAAAAGAGGGGCGGCCTCTTGCAAACAATGCTGCTGTTTCCTTCTATTTACCCCACCCACCCCTATTAACATGCTCCAGAGCCCTCCAGTTTCCCCTCACCCTTTAAAAAAAAAAGACAGGCCACGTGCCTGGCGTCTCCTGCCCTTCGCCCACCCACCCATGGCGGGGGGGGGGCACCTAGATTTCTCCAGTTAGTAGTATCCTCCATTCCCCCCCCCGTCTCTATACCCCCCTCTTCCTCCTCAAACCTTCCCCTACCCCAAGTATCTGTCCTCCGGAGCTTTGTCTACCGAAGGCAGGGCTGGCCGGTTCAGAGAAAGCAAGCCTTAGGCTTGGGGGGGGGGATGTTGTTAGGGGGAGGGGGGAAGGAAGGCAGAAGTCTCCTTTGAAGGCTTACAGCCTTCTCTCAGCGGAAAAGAGGAAGACCCCCCCCCAAAAAAGAAGGATCCACCCTCTTTTTCAAGGTTTTTTTTGTGTGTGTGTGTTCTTTCTCTCTATGTCCCTTTCGTTTGCGGTCCTTCCTCCCTCCCTCCATGGCTCTGTTCATTCATTCCTTCGCTCATTCGTTCTCTACATTCCTTTCTTCGTAAATGCTCCCGTCTCTTTTCCCTGCACATTTCCTTCCTTCCTTCTCTCCCTCCCTCTTCCTTCCCTCCTTCCTTCCTTCCTTGTTTCCTTCCTTCCTTCTCTCTCCCCTTCCTTCCTTCTCTCCCTCCCTCCGTCTTCCTTTTTTATTTCCTTCCTTCTTTCTCTCCCTCCCTCCGTCTTCCTCCCTCCCTGCTCTGCTTCCGTATCTTTCTCTTCTTCTTTACCCTCCTTTCCTTCCTTCCTTCCTTCCTTCCTTCTCTCCCCCTCCCTGTCTTCCTTTTTTATTTCCTTCCTTCCTTCTCTCCCTCCCTCCGTCTTCCTTTTTTATTTCCTTCCTTCTTTCTCTCCCTCCCTCCGTCTTCCTCCCTCCCTGCCCTGCTTCCTTATCTTTCTCTTCTTCTTTACCCTCCTTTCCTTCCTTCCTTCCTTCCTTCCTTCCTTCCTTCCTTCCTTCCTTCTCTCCCCCTTCCCGCCTTCCTTTTCTTTCTTTTTCTTTCTTTCCTTCCTTCCTTCTCTCCCTCCCTCCGTCTCCCTCCTTCCCTCCCTTTCCAGCCTACCTCGATCTTGTCCACGCTCCGGGCGCAGCCCACCACTTTCAGCCCGTGCTGCACCAGCGCCCGAGCCACGGCCGCTCCGATGCCCACCGACGCGCCCGTGACCAACGCCACCCGGTTCTTCCAGCGCTCCATGATCCCCGAGCCGCGCCGCGCCGGCTGCCGGCGCCTGCCTGCCTGCCTGCCTCCAACCGCGATCGGTTCCTCCCTCCCTCCCTCCCTTCCTGCCTCCCCGAAGCGCTGGAGCCCGTCCGGCGGAGCTTCTCCCGGGAGGAGGAGGAGGAGGAGGAACCGGCCGGCGCCTCCTTCTCCAAGGGCAGCCTCGCCCTTCGGCTGGCGAGAGAAGCCGGCAGGAGGCGGGGAAGCGACGCGGCCCCCTCCCTGGGCAGGGTTGAAAGTTCCCCTTGCATTTTTCCAGCGGGTGGGGCCGCCGGCCGCCCCCGGGAGCAGCGCCAGGCAGCATCGGAGGAGTCTCCTCGCGGGAAGGGGCGAGCACCGGGACAGGCCTGCCTCCTAGCCGGGGGCCCCGACCTGCCCCGGCCGGCTGGCTTTCCGCTTGGTGCCTTTGCCTCTTCTGCAGCCAGGGAGTGAGCCAGGCTTAGGCTATTTAGGGACTGGACGCAGGGGTAGTCAACCTTGGCTCTTTTATGACTCGTGGACTTCAACTCCCAGAATTACTGAGCCAGCTTAGCTGGCTCAGGAATTCTGGGAGTTGAAGTCCACGAGTCATAAAAGAGCCAAGGTTGACTACCCCTGGACTGGAGGCTAAAACATATAAGGAACGGCTGCTGGAATTGGGTATGTTTAGTTTAATGAAGAGAAGGACGAGGGGGGACATGATAGCAGCGTTCCAGTATCTCAGGGGCTGCCCCAAAGAAGAGGGAGTCAAGCTATTCTCCCAAGCGCCTGAAGGCAGGACAAGAAGCAACGGATGGAAACTAACCAAGGAGAGAAGCAACCTAGAACTAAGGAGAAACTTCCTGACAGTGAGAACAATTGACCAGTGGAACAACCTGCCTCCAGAAGCGGTGAATGCTCCAACACTGGAAGTTTTAAAGAAGAGAATGGACAACCATTTGTCTGAAATGGTATACGGTTTCCTGCCTGAACAGGGGGTTGGACTAGAAGACCTCCAAGGTCCCTTCCAACTCTTGTTATTCTGTATTCTGTGTATCCTTATGGTCTGGTCATAAAACAGTCTTTTCCTCTTATTTGGATCCAGCCGGGTGGGTGGATAGGGGTTCTCCGATCTCCCCAGCCTTGGCACCCCTGGCAGAGTCTCGCAATAGAGGCAGAAACGGTCGGCCAGGCCACGCCAAATGTCGTGCCAATCTAGATGTCTGCTGACTCAAAGGTGGTGGTGAAGCCTTCATCATGAGAAGGTCCTCGAAGAAGGAACATGGACCTCCAAGCCATCTTCAGCCATGGAACTCTGCTGGTTAACTTAACCCCCGTCCTTTCTGCACCTGGTCTACCCTGCAGGGTTGTTGTGAGGAAAAATGAGCTGCTGGAGGAAATCGAAGCTGTGGTTATAAACCTTAAATCTAGTGAAATATGAATCGTAAGATAATCACGGTCTTTTGAATAAGTAGGAGGATGCTAGGCAAGTAATTGAGAAGAGGCAGTTTCTCTTCTGCTGTTCCTGGCTATGAAGCATTTACAAAATGGTGGCTCACTGGACCATCTAAAATGCGGATGGGGCTTTGATCACATGACCGCAGCCTCCATTTTGATTTTTTGGGACACCCTCTTGAATCTTCAGTTGTGGTTATAATAATTTATACTCCTAGGAGAAAAGCCCTGAATCTAACTTTGTGACGCAAGGAGAGAACAGCTGACACAACAAATCAGACTTTCTCCAAGCACCTGCTGGGCATCATCTGGGGGGGGGATTCATATTCTCTATTGAAGGGTCTTCTTCACTGCAAGTTTTCAATCTCTTTGTCCTTATTCAAGGCTGTGTCAAACCTTCCCCCTAACTTCGCTTCTTCAGTTGAACATCTGACTGCCAGCAATTCGATCCTGACAGGGCTCAAGGTTGACTCAGCCTTCCATCCTTCTGAGGACTGTAAAATGAGGGCCCAGATTGTTGGTGGGCAAATATGCTGACTCTGTAAACCGCTTAGAGAGGGCTGTAAAAAGCCCTGTGAAGCGGTATATAAGTCTAAGTCAAGAGGTCTTCAAACTTGGCCCTTTTATGACTTGCGGACTTCAACTCCCAGAATTCCTCAGCCAGCGTGCCTGGCTGAGGAATTCTGGGAGTTGAAGTCCACAAGTCATAAAAGGGCCAAGTTTGAAGACCCCTGGTCTAATTGATATTGCTATTGCTGTCTTCAAGAAAGCTTCTGAAGGATTGATGGGGCTGGTGCAAAGGCCCAGCTTGGGGTGCACCAAGTGTGCCTACACCAATTGGTGTGCACCAGTACACCATTTTGAATGTATTTTTCCTGCCGTTTTATCACTTTTGTTGAGTGTGTGCCTTCCCCGACTGTTTTTATCCCCCCCAAAAAAGAGCCTAGAAAGGATGCAGAGGAGAGCAACAAAGATGATAAAGGGTCTGGAAGCTAAATGGTATAATGAACGGCTAAGGGAACTAGGTATGAATAGCGCCTAATGAAGAGAAGGATTGGGGGGGGGGGGGGGACATGATAGCCATCTTCCAACTCTTGAAGGTCATCGCGATGAGGTTGACTTATTCGCCACAGCACCTGAGGGCAGTATAAGAAGCAGTGGGTGGAAGCTCCTCAGAAGGCAATCCAACCTGGAACTAAGGAGAATTTTCCTGTCAGTGAGAACAATTAACCAGTGGACCAACTTGCCTCCAGAAGTTGTGGGTGCTCCATCACTGGAGGTTTTCAAGAAAAGATTGGATCACCGTCTGTCCAGAATGGTATCAGGACTCCTGTCTTGGGCAGGGGGTTGGGCTAGAAGACCTCCAAGGTCTCTTCCATCCTATGATTCTATAGTGGGGTTTGCAATATATGGGGTGCAAATAAACAAGTATTATTTCAGCCTAATGTAGAGTGCAAAGTGGATAGTTTATGAGGCATCTCTCATGTGAAACCACAAACCAGTCCGGCTAATTTTGAAAACAATGGTTAAGATAATCATAAATGATGTACTGCATAAAGTGCCAACATGGGCCCTAGCAAATAGTTTCCAATAAAGGTATATAGATTATCTCTTCTTCTTTTTTTCCAAGTTCCCCACCCCCTTCCCTTCCTCCATTCAGCCTTCTTTTTTAGGAGTTGGCAGATTAAAAACCACAGAACTTAAGAAGCTTAAGAAAATCCCATTTGAAACACGAATATTAACACAACATGGAGGCTGTGTTTGCACAACACCCTGAATGGTAAAAGTAGCAAATTGTAAACATCTGAGCTGAATATACTGCATGAACTATGCCAGCTTGCTTAGTTTACGGTTGACCGGATCACGAGAACTCAGGTTTATTGGAAAATCCATGGTTATGGACCAAGGCTTATGTTTTATGCAACAGGGCACAGTATCAGTTTTAAAAAGCGGTGTTAAAGCATCACACCGTTTCCTTTGTGCTTTCTTTATGCAAGCCTCTATTGCAGTATTTTTCAGCCACAGCTACTTTTAGAGGTGTAGACTTCTATTCCCCAAATTCCTTAGCTGGCTGGGGATTTTCAAGGGTTGAAGCCCACACCTCTTATAGTTGCTGAGGTTAAGAAATGCTGCTCTATTGGATCTAAGCATTTGGCGGTTCTCCTGTAAACATGCAATCTAAGCAGGGATGGGAGACCACCAGGAAATAAAAAATTCGAATAAGTGACCATGGCAGGACACTTCTATACTAGTGCCAAGAAAAGTGCATGATGGTACCTGTAGAGTCCCCTAGGAGTTCATTTTTATCATGATTACTGGATCCATAAGCCACAAACTCTGAGATGTAACCATGCTTTTTTAAGTGATCACTTTGAACCCTCACTTTCTCTCCCCCCATTATGAAAGATGCGGCCTAATAAGCGCATTGCTATAAACCTTGTTCTCACTCTAGGTGATAAAATATTCTATCATTAAAAAAAAAAAAAGTTTCAACTGCTAAAAATTAGACCTAACTCCAGCAAGCTATCAGCATCTTCTGTTTGCACAAACAACAGCAGAAACGAACACACTTTGTCTTTTCTTATTTTTTTTTTACTATGCATCTTAATAAATATTCTTTATTTTTAAATTTTGCACATCGCGCTTCCAACATATTACATCCAGAACATCTTTTTTAATTATTTTTTTTTTTGCAAATGGATGTCTACTTTGTAAAATCTTTATATGGAGCTCATTGTCATTTCTGTACAGAATTATAAGTACAACATTACTTTTTGCCACTAAGCTTTTTTTTTTTTTTCCTGTCTGATAAGTGTCACAGTTAAGAGAAACATTGAATAAAAAAGAGGTGGCTTTAAATTATGATGGTTTGGGGCTGGTCTCAGTTTTAGTCAAAAACTAGAGACCCGGAAACTGGAAATAGGATTGGGGGCGCGGGGAACCAAATAAAAAGGATTAAATTCCACCAGCCTCCTGGAGAGGAGAGGAGAGGAAGGAGAAAGAAAGAAAGAAAGAAAGAAAGAAAGAAAGAAAGAAAGAAAGAAAGAAAGAAAGAAAGAAAGAAAGAAAGAAAGAAAGGAGAGAGAGAGAGAGAGAGAGAGAGAGAGAAAGAAAAAGAAAGAGAAAGAAAGAAAGAAAAAGAAAGAAAGAAAGAAAGAAAGAAAGAAAGGAAGGAAGGAAGGAAGGAAGGAAGGAAGGAAAGGAGAGGAGGGACAAAGAAAAAGGAAAGAAAGAAAGAAAGAAAGAAAGAAAGAAAGAAAGAAAGAAAGAAAGAAAACCACCATCTTTTTTTTCTTTTTTAAAAAAAGTACGATTTTGTTTAGTTGCTAGAGAGACTGTTTTCCGAAGAGAGAAAACGCACAGTAGTCATTTTTGACAGTTTGACTGAAAGACAGAGCTAATTTTATTCGGTTTAGTTTGCTCCGGCTGTTGTCAACCAACCGCTGCACACGGGCCTCTTGTGATCGTTCAAGTGGCAATATCTGTTGAACTTCTCCTTCAGATGCTGTCGGTACCGTTCTCTATTGCTGTAGAAGGACTTGTTGTTGGCCATGAAGGACTGGATCTCATCTTGCGAGATGAATATTTCTTCATCGGAAGTGCATTCGGACTCATCCTGGAGAGCACAGGGAGAGAGGAGAAATGCAGGTCGTCCTTGACTTAACAACCATTCGTTTAGTGACTGTTCGAAGTTACAACGGCCCTGAACAGGGTAACTTATGACTATTTTTGACACAACCATTGCAGCGTCCCGAGGGTCACCTGATCAAAGCCCAGTTTTAATTTTTTGGTGGTGGTTGTTCGGTGAATGCAATCATTGTTAAATGAACTCTTTTTAACCAGTAGGTTACTTGTAGGATAGCCAGAGCATGTAGACTTATAGACTGCTTCACAGTGCTTTACAGCCCTCGCTAAGAGGTTTGCAGTCGGCGTATGCCCCCCACCCCAACAATTGGGGTCATTTTACCGACCTCAGAACGAGGGAAAGCTGAGTCAACCTTCAGACGGTCAGTATCGAACTCCTGACAGTGGGCCGAATTAGCCTGCAATAGCAATAGCACTTAGATTTATGTACCACTTCATAGTGTTTTTATAGCACTCTCTAAGCCAGTGATGGCAAACCTTTTAGAGACCGAGTGCCCAAAAACTGGACCCGCCCCTGCCCCGTCCCCACCCCGCCTGCCCGCAGGGCCACTCATCGCCTCCAGGGCCCGCCGCAGATCGCCCAGGCAGCCCCGCAGCGCCATGGCGGCCACACCCTCTGCCCACGCCCCGCAGCATCAACTGTATGCGTTGGGGCATGAGGGCAGAGTCTTGTCTATGCTGTCTGGCTGCCATGTCCTTGGTTGCGCTGCTCCGCGTGGGCCACGCTCAGGGGCAACTCTCCTCCAGGGGGGCTGCTGGTGAGGAGGGGGTCGCGGACGGAGGCAAGGCTGGGGCAACGGCATGTGTGCCCACAGAGAGGGCTCCGAGTGCCGCCTCTGGCACCCGTGCCATAGGTTCACCACCACTGCTCTAAGCGGTTTACAGAACCGGCATCTTGCCCCCAACAATATGGGTCCTCACTTTACCAACCTCGGAAGGATGGAAGGCTGAGTCAATCTTGAGATGGCCAGGATCGAACTGCTGGCAGTGGGCAGAGTTAGCCTGCAATACTGCATTCTAACCACTGCGCCATCAGGGCTCTTAGCAGAAATAAATTCTGGTTTCTGACCAAATTAAAAAAATGCTGGAAATTGTCGTCACACGACAGCAGGACATGGCAAATAGTCTTAAGCACCCAAGTAGGATCACATGACAGTGGGGGGGGTTGCCATTGGAACTTTGAGCCTGGATCCTAAGCTCTGGGAAGGTCTGTTGTAATTTCAAAAAGTCGCTAAGCAAGCCGAAGTTATGTCCTTTTTGAGTGACAGTTATCTTTGGGCTTAAATTGTTTATGATGTATTGTGTCCAGAGACACAAACTGCGAGGGATGTAGGAGGAGAGCCGTGTGAGTTTACGATGTCAAAAAAAAATAATTATCAGGAACCTGGTAAAATCTTTTCTGTATTAAAAGCCAGAAGATTTTGTGAGCTGCAGCTTACATTATCAGATGCCCTGAGCGGTTAGACTGATAAGAGCATTTGAATTGGGTGGCTGAATGAATAAATAAATGAATTAAAATAACAAATAAATAAATGACAAAGATGGTTAGGAGACTGGAGACTAAAACATACGAAGAACAGTTGCAGGAACTGGGTATATGTCTAGTCTAGTGAAAAAGGAGGACTAGGGATGACATGATAGCAGTGTTTCAGTATCTCAGGGGCTGCCATAAAGAAGAGGGAGTCAAGCTATTCTCCAAAGCGCCTGAAGGCAGGACAAGAAGCAACGGGTGGAAACTAACCAAGGAGAGAAGCAACCTAGAACTGAGGAGAAACTTCCTGACAGTTAGAACAATTAACCAGTGGAACAACCTGCCTCCAGAAGCTGTGAATGCTCAAACACTGGAAGTTTTTAAGAAGAGATTGGACAACCATTTGTCTGAAATGGTATAGGATTTCCTGGTCAAGCAAGGGGTTGGGTTAGAAGACTTCCAAGGTCCCTTCCAACTCTTTGTTATTCTATGTTCTATATTCTATGAGTAAGTGAATGAATACATGAATAAGTGAATAAATAAGTAAATAAATGAGTGAATAAATGGGGAAGTGAATAATTGAATAACAGAATAAGTGAATCAATGAATAAGTAAATAAATGAATGGATGGATGGGTAAGTGAATGAATAAATGACTGGACAGATAAGCAAATAAATGAATGACAAAATGGGTAAGCGAATGACTGACTGAATGACTGAATAAGTGAATAAGTAAATAAAAGAATGGGTAAATGAATAAATGAATAAATATGTGAATCAATGAATCTCTCACTTTGCCCAACCTTATCTGAGCTAATTATCAATTAATTCTCCCAATCACTAGCTCCAACATTTCTTGAAAGACAAGAGACTTAACCACCCGGGTCCATATTAACCAACGTTGCCTTCCCACTCCCCTCTAACAAAAGCAGACTACAAGGCCAACTCATCCTTGGAAGTCCCAAAGGTGCATTTTCAAGAGGCAACTGGACTTTCTTTGTTTTTCCTTGAAGACGTTTCGCTTCTCATCCAAGAAGCTTCTTCAGCTCTGACTGGATGGTGGGGAAGGGAAGGATTTATACTCCTTGCAGACAGCCGATCATTTGCATCCTTTTAGAGAGTCATTGAGGCCCCCTGGAGGCTTATCTGTGTTCTCAGGGTCAACTGAGTGGTGCAAATGGGTGTGGAGCCTTCTTGAGACTGTTGAAAGGACCCGTGTTGTAAACTGGAGATAGATGATGTCCTATCCCACCCCCTCTGTTGAGGGAGGGCTGTTCAATTTGGACACAGATGGCCACTTTGACCCCTCTTTAAAACCAGCGGTTGTCTCTGTCCAGAGTGCGGACACAGATAAACTTCCAAGTGGCCTCAACGACTCTCCAAAACAGGGGTCTTCAAACTTGGCCCTTTTATGACTTGAGGAATTCAACACCCAGAATTCCTCAGTCAGTATGCCTGGCTGAGGAATTCTGGGAGTTGAAGTCCACAAGTCATAAAAGGGCCAGGTTTGAAGACCTCTGCTCTAAAAGGAATGCAAACGACCAGCTGTCTGCAAGGAGTATAAATCTTTCCATTCCCCGCCACTCAGTCAGAACTGAAGAAGCTTACTTGGACGAGAAGCGAAACGTCTTCAAGGAAAAACAAAAAAAACCCCAGTTGCCTCTCGAAAAAGCAGCTTTGGGACAACCGCGACCCGGATGACTGAGACTCTCCACAGATGCTCCTCCTTGTAACTTACCAGGAGTTCCACCAAGCTCTTCGTGCCCTTCCCCGATTCGGGAGCAGGAGCTGCCTCTGAAGATTCCTCACACAACAAGGCTGTTTTCCTGTGCTCCAGCCAAGGTACCGTAGGCGGCCCAGCTTTTTCTGCGCGACAACAGATTTCGGCATGGGGGTTTTTGGTCTTCTCTCGGTGGAAGTCTGAGTGCGTGGCGGTCCCTGGACCCTCTCGGTTACTTGTCTCCACCAGGCAGCTGCTCAGCTTTTGGATCTGGAGAACAGAAACAGCACATCAGAGGAAGGGGGAAAGTGCAGCCATCTGCCAAGTAGTCCCGGACTTAACAACAGTTTGTTTAGGGCGGGGATCTTCAAACCTGGCCCTTTTATGACTTGTGGACTTCAACTCCCAGAATTCCTCAGCCAGCGTGAGACCCCTGGTTTAGTGATTGTTCGAAGTTACAACGGCACTGAAAAAAAGGGACTTATGATCGTTTTTCACGTTTATGACCATCCCGGCATCCCCATGGTGATCAAAATTCAGACGCTTGGCAACCGACTCATATTTATGACGGGCTGCAGTGTCCCGGGGGTCACGTGATCCTCTTTTGCGACCTTCTGATCAGCCAACTCAATGGGGGAAGCCAGATTCACTTAACAACCGTGATACTAACTGAACAACTGCAGTGGTTCACTTAACAACTGGGGCAAGAAAGGTCGCAAAATGGGGCAATATTAACAAACGTCTTCATTCAGCAACGTAATTTTTGAGCTCAACGGCGGTTGTAAGACGAGGACTACCTCTATTCCCTGACCCCTCCTGAGTCAAACCTAACTGAAAAATTGTCAAAGATTTGGGGGGGGGGGAAAATCCACTCTTATGTTTTCTAACCTTAGAAACTTTGAGACCCGTGGACTTCAACCCCCAGAATTCCCAGTCAGCATGCCCGTCGCTGAACTTTCTGGGAGTTGAAGTCCACAGATCTTGGGATTACTGCTCGATGTTACAGTGTATGACCATAACTGAGCCTGGAACTATGAATGTAAGCCACGGCAGTCATTAAGCAGGTCACTGCGACTGCACCTGACTTACCTTTCTTGCACTGGTCATTAAGAGAAACGCCACAATAAATTAAGCACATGCTGCAGTTGTTCTAAGTCAGTAATGGCGAACCTTTTAGAGACCGAGTGCCCAAACTGCAACCCAAAACCCACATATGCATCGTCGGGTGCCGGGTGGGTGTGGCCCATTGGCTGGGTGTGGCCCATTGGGTGGGCGTGGCAGTGGTGGTAACGGCAGACTGGGTGGGACTAAAACGTTCAATCAATCAATTCCAACTTTCAAGATCTTTTTTTTCCCGCGAGAAGTTGAAATTGACTGAACCTTTTTTTTTTTTTTGGCACACGGCGGCGGAGGCCTAAAGCGAAAAGGTTTTATAAAACCCAGCTGAAGGCCTAGGACTGGGGCGACGGCGCGCGTGCCCACAGAGAGGGCTCTGAGTGCCGCCTCTGGCACCCGTGCCATAGGTTCGCCACCACTGTTCTAAGTGAACTTGTTTTCACCAATGGGTGCGGGTTTTTTGGCAAAATATGGCAAAAAACCCCACTGGAAATTGCAGTTGCATGACTGCGGGATGCTGCAAATGGGTCATACAAGTGAGCTAATTGCCCAAAATGCAATCATGTGATCATTTTGTGTGTGCGTGTGTTGTGTGCAGGTGTGTGTGTGCGCGTGTGTAATAACTTTGAAAATGGGTCCTAAGTAGCTTTTGGGGAGTTCGTTGTAACTTTGAATAGTTGCTAAACAACCGGTAGTAAGTCAAGAACTGCCTACAATAGTGTCAGGGGTGAAGGATCGGGGCTACACGTTAAATACCAGTTAAGCTGATTTATTGCTCCTGCCTGTACATAAGAATCTAGTCAACTAACGATCAGCAGTAGCTAGAGAAGAGTTAACAGAATGAAAAGGGGCTGGATTTAAACCACTTGTGGGAACATAAAAATTCTAGGCTGATTCCTCCCTTGACTCCACCTCCAGGCTCTGCCTCTCCGAATAACAGAGTTGGAAGGGACCTTGGAGGTCTTCTAGTCCAACCCCCTGCTCAGGCAGGAAACCCTATACCATTTCAGACAAATGGTTGTCCACTCTTTTCTCAAAAATCCCCAGTGTGTTGGAGCACCTTCTGGAGGCAACTCGTTCCACTGATTAATTGTCCTAACTGCCAGGAAGTTTCTCCTTAATTCTAGGTCGATTCCCTCCTTGATTAGTTTCCATTCATTGCTTCTTATTCTGCTTTCAGGTGCTTTGGAGAATAGATTGCCACACACACACACACACCTCTTCTCTGTGACAGCTCCTCAAATACTGGAACACTGCTATTAGTCCTTCTTTTCACTAGACTACTTACCCAATTCCTGCAACTGTTCCTCATGTGTTTTGCCTCCAGTAGCCTAATCATCTTTGCTGCTTTTCTCCGGACTCTTTCCAAAGACTCAACCTCTTTTTTATAATATGGTGACCAGGACTGGATGCAGTATTCCAAGTGTGGCCTTACCAAAGCATTGTAAGGTGGTATTAACGCTTCAGGTGATCTTGATTCCATCCCTCTGTTAATGCAGCCCAGGACTGTGTTGGCTTTTTTGGCAGCTGCAGCACACGGCTGGCTCATATTTAAATGATTGTCCACTAGGACAATCCTTGTCCTACAAACTGACCCCAATCAACTTATCATCTTTTATCAAATACCCAGTTGACCCTTAGCAATTTATTGTCCCCCTTTTGACGTCCAATCACTTATTGACCCCCTGGACATTCCTACTCAGCTTTGGCGGTTGATACTGACCACTTTGGGAAACCCTGGTTTAGACCACCCTCTCTTAGACCACTGTCCAAGAGAGGGTGGTCTAAACCAGGGTTTCCCACCCTCTCTTAGACCACTGTCCAAGAGAGCTAGGATTGCTCTGTTTTGTGGTGCTGTGTTGAAATCCACTTGGCAGTTTTGCAAGTCTCCTTCCTGGTGTTGTTTTTTTTTAACCTTACTCTCAAGAGCAGGGGTGTCAAACTCAATTTCATTGAGGGCCGCATCAGCATTGCGGTTGCCCTCAGGGGGGCCGGGTGGGTGTGGCCAGGGTGGGTGCAGCCTACTGGGTGGGCGTGGATGGAGTGGGTGTGGCCAACTTGGTGGGCGTGGCTAGCTCTACATCGTTTGCGTCAAGGGTGCCTGTGGGGGCCTGGGCAGGAGTGGGACAGATCTGAGGGTCTCTGGCAGAAGCGGGTGGGACCGTGGCAAGTGCCAAGGCATGGTCCACTGGAGGAGCCTCACTGCCTGCCGAAACCCTCCGCTGGAGCCGATCAAGCCAGATATGTGAAGTAGGTGAGGGCCATTTGCTGGCCACTTCCAGGTGATGGTGCATTTCTTCATTCCTCCCCAGCATGCACCCAGGGGGCGGGGGCAACACAGCAGGGGCTGGTTCCTCGCTGGTTCCAGATGGCCTTGTGGAGCTAAGACTGAATATGTTTCAGTATAGATGGCTACCACAAAATTGTACATTGGCTCCCGGCCGGCCTGGGCCAGGGCCAAGGCAGCGGGGGCCGTTCCCTCACTGTTTCCAGGATGTCTTCGCGGGCCACATGAAACCACTTCGCGGGCTGCATCCGGCCCCCGGGCCTTGTGTTTGACATGTCTGCTCAAGAGCATTAAGAATTTGTTTGCATTTCCCCAGGTAGGGCTGGTTGAACTGTCTGTTGTTGTTCAGGAGATGAGGACAACAAGGACTGCTATATATTTGGTTAGATCCCTTTCAGTCTCTCTGACGTTTGTCTACCTGCCCCCATTTTCCAATTTGCTCAAACCCTGGAAGGGTGCCATTTGTCTACTTAAGATTTATTTATATGGTCGCACAATTCAAAATGTGACTTTAGTTGAGAATAAAAAAGAATCATCAAATCAAATGACCAAAAAAAAAAAAAAAAAGCAAACAAATACATACCATTCAAACCAACAGACAATAATCAGAACTCAAACTCCTAATCAAATCCGAATAATCAATCAGAAATCAGAACTAATCAAATCAGAATAATCAATTAAAAATCAGAACTAACCAGAATTAAACAAATCAAATCAGAACTAATCAAATCAGAATAATCAATCAGAAATCACATCAGTCAGAAATCAGGATCAATCAGAAATCAGAACTAATCAAACCAGAATAATCAATCAGAAATCAGAACTAATTGATCAAAAAATCACAACTAATCAGTCAGAATTAAAATGTTCTGCAACTCATCAACTGGGTATTCACTCATCCTGATGCATGGACTGGGGGACATCCAAATCTTGTTTGCTTTTCTTGGGGAGGGGCACTGTCTTTACAAAGGGAGGGGTCTACCCCTCCTGGGTCCCACCCAATGGCACAGTTTTGGGGAAAGGACCCAGAGTCTTCCCTCCCTATTGGGGTGTGTGAGAGATGCATGCCCCCCCCATGAGGCTTTCCCTCGGAACTGAATTCCCTTGGAGCAGCATCTGGGCTCTGCCTCTTTAGGAAAGCTTTTAAAACTTGGCTCTTCCAGCTGGGCCAGGGCCAGGGCCATTAGCAAACCCGATAACTGTTTGATCATTTCATTTTTATATTCTCCAAGGCCTTATTATTACATTTATCCCTTCCCATTGCATTTGGGCTTTACGAGACATTTTAAAACCTGCAGCTGCTTTAACAAGAGGCGGCCTTCTAAAATGAATTGAACCGACCAATAAAATTGCAAAGGGGATGGTGATGATGATGATGATAATAACAACAATAAAGTTGGAAGGGACCTTGGAGGTCATCTAGTCCAACCCCCTGCTCAGGCAGGAAACCTTATACCAGGGGTAGGCAACCTTGGCTCTTTTATGACTCGTGGACTTCGACTCCCAGAATTCCTGAGCCAGCATGTAAAAAAAGATGTTGAGACTCTAGAAAGAGCGCAGAGAAGAGCGACAAAGATGATCAAGGGGACTGAAGGCTAAAACATATAAGGAACAGCTGCAGGAATTGGGTATGTCTAGTTTAATGAAGAGAAGGACTAGGGCAGTGGTGGCGGACCTATAGCACGGGTGCCAGAGGCGGCACTCGGAGCCCTGTCTGTGGGCACACATGCTGTTGCCCCAGCCTTGCCTCCGTCCGCGACCCCCTCCTCTCCAGCAGCCCCCCTGAAGGAGAGTTGCCCCCCCCACAGAGCAGCGCAACCAAGGATATGGCAGCCAGGCAGTGTAGACAAGACTCTGCCCTCACACCCCATCGCGCGCAGTTGATGCTGCGGGGCGCAGGCAGAGGGCGAGGCCGCCATGGTGCTGCTGGGCTGCCTGGGCGATCTGCGGCGGGCCCTGGAGGCGGTGAGTGGCCCTGTGGGCCGGGAGGGTGGGGGCGGGACAGGGGGTGGAGCAGGGGCGGGTCCAGTTTTTGGCCACTCGGTCTCTAAAAGGTTCCCCATCACTGGAGTAGGGGTAGGTAATATGATAGCAGTGTTCCAGTATCTCACGGGCTGCCCCAAAGAAGAGGGAGTCAAGCTATTCTCCAAGGCGCCTGAAGGCAGGACGAGAAGCAACGGATGGAAACTCATCAAGGAGAGAAGCAACCTAGAACTAAGGAGAAACTTCCTGACAGTTAGAACAATTAACCAGTGGAACAACCTGGCTCCAGAAGTGGTGAATGCACCAACACTGGAAGTTTTTAAGAAGAAACTGGACAGCCATTTGTCCGAAATGGTATAGGGTTTCCTGCCTGAGCAGGTGGGTCAGACTAGATGACCTCCAAGGTCCCTTCCAACTTTATGATGATGATGATAACTTGCCAAGACTGAGAAACATTGTCTTGTTTGGTTTGGTTTGATTAAAAACTGCTTCCATTCATTTCCCCTGAGATCTAAACACAAAGGAGACATTCCTCTCATCCATTTCTCCACACCTCTAACCAACTGCCACTTTATTCATAAACGCCCGAGTATTAATTTATGGCTAATCCGGTTCCTCATTAACCGGCTTCATTGTCTCCTTTTTTTTTTTAAACAAATTAAAAAAAAATCACCCTAACGAAGTTGGACAGCTTTTCTCCAACAACGATGCTGAACTCGCAGCCGTGTCACCTACTGCCCTCGCGCTGGTTAAGGGGCCGTGGGAATGACATGTGAGGGGAGGAAAGAGGTCGGGGAGGAGAGGGGGGGGGAGAAAGCTGGCCGACAAAAACCCTGACCCCGAAATGCCCCCCCCACGCTTACGTGCTCAGCTTCGCACTTCTTGTTTTTCTTCTTCTTCTTCTTGTTTTTGCCTTTCGTGGTAGCGTCTTCCGAATTCGCCCAGCATTCCACGCAACTGTCCCCATCCTCTTCTTTGTCTTCGCAACGGTGAATGCACGCATCTTCCCCTGTGAGAAAGAAAGAGAGACTGGAGTGGAGTGGGGAGGAGACACCGCCCTCCCCCCCCAAGAAGCCATGCCTTCCATCCAAATCGTGCTCCGATGTCGGAGAGCAAACCTCTGCCGTCGGGATCAAGCAGGGAATTAGCCTGGACTCATTATGTAGACACAAGAGGGCAAAGGTCTGACCTCCCCTGAGTGGCCTTGGAGCCTTATCTACTTGTCTACGGAGATGCTCGGTTCTTCCAGGTCAGGGTTGTCCCAAAGGTGCTTTTTCGGGAGGCAACTGGACTTGATCTTGTCATGGCTAAGACAGGAACTAGTCTCCTAGTGATTGGCCCAAAGGCACCCAGCTGGCTTTCACGCTAGCTAAGGCAGGATTCGAATTCACCACCTCCTGGTGATTGGCCCAAAGGCACTCACCCGCCTTTCGTGCTAAAGCGGGACTAGAAATTACTGTCTCCTTATGATTGGCCCAAAGTCACTGAACTGTCTTTCATGCTAAACCAGACTAGAACTCACCGTCTCCTGGTGACTGGCCCAAAGTTTCCCAGCCGGCTTTCTTGCTAAGACAGAACTACAACTCACCGTCGCCTGGTGACTGGCCCAAAGTCACCCAGTTGGCTTTCATGGCTAAGGCAGCACTAGAATTCACAGTCTCCTAGTGATTGGCCCAAGGTCAGCCAGCTGGCTTTCATGGCTAAGGCAGGACTAGAACTCAGCGTCTCTTGGTGACTGGCCCAAAGTCACCCTGCTGGCTTCCGTGCTAAGGCAGGATTCGAATTCACCACCTCCTGGTGACTGGCCCAAAGTCACCCACCCACCCACCTCTCATGTTAAGCGGGACTAAAATTCACTGTCTCCTTGTGATTGGCCCTTTCAGGCTAAGCTAGACTAGAACTCAATTCTGGCGATTCCACTGAAACACACAACTGTGCCAGACTAAATAGGCCAAGAATGGGGAGTACGGACGGATCAATCCACTAGATCAGGGGTAGTCAACCTTGGCTCTTTTATGGCTCGTGGACTTCAATTCCCAGAATTCCTGAGCCAGCTTAGCTGGCTCAGGAATTCTGGGAGTTGAAGTCCACGAGTCATAAAAGAGCCAAGGTTGACTACCCCTGCACTAGATTAATACATCATCTGCCTCACGGCCACCTTTAGGGGTTAAGCACTTCCTCAAAACTTTTCTTTTTCTGACCTGCCTTTTAAGTCAGTCTTGACTTTTGGAAGAGACTCCCAAAGGGGGGGGAGGGGGAGGAACCGGAAAAAAGGAGAAGCCCCACAAACCCTTTTAACGGTATTCCTACCATTTTCATCGTGGTTGCAAATCCCTTCGGTGCAAGCGATGTCCGAACCCTCCCGTGAACCAGTTTCGCTGCCTTCCATGCTGGAAGAATAGCCACAATCGCTGCCATTACAGTGAGCAGATAAACCTGGAAGAGATGTAGGCACCGTTCGCACGAATGGCCAAAGACACAGGCCGGCCTTGTAAGATACCCCCACCAGATGGGAATCCACTCATCTCTGTAACACGGAGTTCCCCAATGTTTCCAGCTTTGCGGAACAGTCGGGGGGGGGGGAAGGGGAGAAGGGATGGTTCTACGCAAGCGGCCGGCAAGCGGGCACGCGCAGTTCCATTTGCGTGAGCGGCGTATACACGCACCTGCTGCTCACTTAAACGGAGTGCGCACATTTGCCCGCTGCTCGTGCAAGAGAAGATTTGTGTGTGCGCACTCTCCAGCCCTTTCTGCGGCCCGCTTGCAAACCCCTCACGGCCCACTAGTGGTCCAGGGCCCTGGGGCCCCCTGCTCTAACATATACAATTTTAAATTTTATAATAAAGTGGCAAGAAAATGTCACAAGGTAGCCCTGTTGTTGAAAGATCTATTTTGGCCACCACTTTGTCTGTGTGTATAATATGGATGTACATTTATTTTGATTTCTTTATCTGTATCGTGCCTTGTATTATTTTTAGAATTAACTCAAGGTGGCAAAGTCACCCAGCCATCTTTCATGATTAAGGTGGGACTAGAACTCACAGTCTCCTGGTGATTGGCTCAAAATCACCCAACCAGCTTTCATGTCTAAGGTGGGACTAGAACTCACAATTTTGTGATTGGCCCCGAGTTACTCAGCTGACTTTCATGGCAGGATTAGAACTCTTAGTTTCCTGGTTTTTAGCCTGGTGCCATAACCACTAGACCAAACTGTGTGTGTGTGTGTGTGTCCAGTAGTGGCCAAAATTGTAGAAACCTTTTGGGAAAATTGTACAGTAGAAATGCCACCTTTGGTTAAGTTTCCACCAATTTTTCTTCTTAATTTCTTTATAACTGTAGCCTTGTTCACTTAATAATACTATTTTACATCGTTTTCTGGGCAATCAGTCAACTCTTTGCACCATGACTTTAATTTTATTACGTTTTATAAGCTCACTCAATGAAAGAACACAAAAAAACCCAACCGACTTGATAGCAATCACATCACACACTGACAAATGTCCTCCTCTCGGCTTCAATACATGACATCCATCACTGAATCCTACTCTGATCTGATTGGCTCATTGCCAAAACAAGATGACACCAGATTGGCTCTATAAACACTCATGCTCATTGGCTACAATCAGATGAAGGAAAGCTACCTGAGATCAACCTAAGCAAGTTGTGCTTCCTTTTTTCTGGTTATTTGGCTATAACTTTTCATAGAATACAGTACAGATAATTGAACAAACTTTGTTGTGTTACATTCTTGATTAAATTATCTTTCCATGGATATATAATTTTATGGTACTACTCCAAAAAAAGTGTTATTAGCCATCGAACCTCAAAAATACACTTTTCCCAAAAGGTTTTCACAATTTTGGCCACTACTGTAGAATGGTATGTCAAGTGTACAGGAGTACCACTGGCAAAAAAGCCTGCTGGATTTGGTTTGAATCTATTGCATGTTCAGTTAAACACACAAGTAAAATACTCATGGCCCAAAAAGTCTGTATTGGCTTGAATTCAACAGAATCTGAAGGACCACAGGTTCCATAATCCTGCTTTATCATAATAGCAGCATGGCTAGATTATAACCCCCCCCCCCCCCCCGGTACGTTCAGAGATTTTGTTCTCCCGTGGCAGAGCCACAAGGAACAAAAAAAGCTTTCTTTTCCGTTTCTGATTCACTGCAGCTTGCGTCAGCCAAGCACAATGCTTGGACAATCCAAGTTTTTTATTACCAAAAAAAAACGACGACGACAACAACCCCACACCAAAAATACCCAAGCTTAAGACTGTTCCAAACAACCACAGTCAACTTGAATCACAGCTGAGAATTTAGCCACAAAACTGAACTGCGGTGAACTGAAATTAAAAACAAAACCTCACCCTCCCGGCAGCTGTGAAACGGGAACGAGTAAAAAGCCACAAGTGTTATTATTTTTTTTTTGCCTTTTATTTATTGTTCTTGACTGACAGAGGTACTTCTTTCTTGAGAACACTTCAGATCAGGGGTCTTCAAACTTGGCCCTTTTATGACTTGTGGACTTCAACTCCCAGAATTCCTCAGCCAGGCACGCGTGCCTGGCTGAGGAATTCTGGGAGTTGAAGTCCACAAGTCCTAAAAGGGCCAAGTTTGAAAACCCCTGCTTAAGATATAAAAATGCCACAAACATGAAATATAATGTTATGCAGGTGGTCCTCGCTTAATGACCAGCTGCTTCCCTTGTCAGTGTTGGTGGGAGTGGTCTTGGTGGTTCCTTAATTAGGCTGTTGTTTACCACTTGATTGCTTGTCTGAGTTGGTAGTTCCTCTGTATATAAACAGAGTGCAACCCCCACTTCCTTCTAGCACTGATGATGTTACCTAGTTGGGTCCTGAAACGTCTGCAAGAAAACCACCAAGCTCAGAGAGCACCAAGGATCCCACAGTCCTTTCTGCTCCTCCTCTTCCTGTCTGCAACCCACACTCCCTTCTAGCACTGATGATGTTACCTAGTTGGGTCCCGAAATGTCTGCAAGAAAACCACCAAGCTCAGAGAGCACCAAGGATCCCACAGTCCTTTCTGCTCCTCCTCTTCCTGTCTGCAACCCCCACTCCCTTCTAGCACTGATGATGTTACCTAGTTGGGAAATGAAATGTCTGCAACAAAGCAACCAGGTTAAGAGACCACCATAGTAAACGATACCCCAATCAAGGAACGACCAACTCAAACTATCATTAAACAACAGCTTCATCTAGGAAGCAGCAAGAACACACCCACCAACATTGACAGGGCAAGCCATTTTATGCATAAACAGTGCAAACCCCTCTCCCATCTAGCACGGATGATGTTACCTAGTTGGGTCATGAAATGTCTGCACACACACACATACACAAAAAAAAAACCAAGCTCAGAAGCACCAAGGACCCCACATCAACCAATCAATTTGGTTATTTAACCAGAACTTAACCCCCGCCCCCACCCCACCCCCAAGGTGACTTGACCTACCTTTCTTTATTTTAGGTGAACCCGGTAAAGCGCCACCAGTGGGACAAGTGCAAGAAGCATTTGCGTTGGTCACAATGACCTCGACGCAGCTGCTCCGCTCTTCCGTGTTGCCGCAGGCCGTGCAGCCGCTTTCCAAGAAATTTTCCTTCAAAGAGATAGGAAGGAATGTCAACGCCACGCCCGGCTCGTGTGTGCAAGCAGGCAGCGACTTGCGTGCCCAGGAGATCCAGCTGCTGCAAATGAGGGATCATGCCACTTGAGGATGTTCCTTAGAGCAGGGGTCTTCAAACTTGGCCCTTTTATGACTTGTGGACTTCAACTCCCAGAATTCCTCAGCCAGGCATGCGTGCCTGGCTGAGGAATTCTGGGAGTTGAAGTCCACAAGTCATAAAAGGGCCAAGTTTGAAGACCCCTGCCTTAGAGCATCCTCGGGAAAACCGGGAAATGATGGGACTGTGTAGAAGAGCTGCCAACAGCTACTGGTGGTCCCCAACTTATGACCGGTCCTTTAACGACCATCCAGAGTGACAACGGACCCACCAAAATACCTGCGACCCATTTTCAAAGTTATGGCTGCGCACACAAACCAGCGGTCATATGATTACATTTGGGGCACCTGGCAACTGATTGGCGATGGAGATTCAGGTCAGGGTTGTCCCAAAGATGCTTTTCCAGGAGGCAACTGGACTTTCTGGTTTTACCTTTGAAGATGTTTCGCTTCTCATCCAAGAAGCTTCTTCCGCTCTGACTGGGATGGTGGGGAATGGAAGGATTTATACTCCTTGCAGACAGCCGGTCATTTGCATCCTTTTAAGAGAGTCATTGAGGCCACTTGGAGGTTTGTCTGTGTCCTTATCTGAGTAGTGCAAATGGGTGGGGAGCCTTCCTGGAACTGCTGAAAGGACCATGTTGTATACTGGAGATAGATGTTGTCGTATCCCTCCCCCTCTGTTGACATAGATGGCCTCTTTGACCCTCTCTTTCAAACCAGTGGTCCTCTCTGTCCAGAATGTGGACACAGACAAAGCTCCAAGTGGCCTCAAGGACTCTCTAAAAGAAGGCAAATGACCAGCTGTCTGAAAAGAATATAAATCTTTCCATTCCCCACCATCCAGTCAGAGCTGAAGAAGCTTCTTGGATGAGAAGCGAAATGTCTTCAATCTTTGGCTAATCTAAAGAAAAGAAGAAATAGGGGAGACGTGATAGCAGTATTCCAGTATCTGAGGGGCTGCCACAAGGCAGAGGGGGTCAAGTTGTTCACCAAAGCACCAGAGAGAAGGACGAGAAACAATGGTTGGAAACTGATCAAGGAGAGAAGCAACCTGGAATGAAGGAGACACTTCCTGACAGTGAGGACAATCAATCAGTGGAACAGCTTGCCTCCAGAAGTTGTAGGTGCTCCATCACTGGAGGTTTTTAAGAAGAGACTAGACAGTCACTTGTCTGAGACGGTATGGGTTCTCCTGCTTGGGCAGGGGGCTGGACTAGGAGACCTCCAAGGTCCCTTCCAGCTCTATTCTATTCAATTCAGGAGAAAACAAGCTGAGGAAGTCCGCCTCTCCCAGAACTTCAAAACCAGGCAGGAGAGACTGGACTAGACAACCTCCAAGGTCCCTTCCAGCTCTATTCTGATTCCGGATCCATGGAGCAGGGGCTCAGCATCTCTCACCTTTTCTTGGCTCCGCATGTCCTTCTCCTCCATCACTTGCAAAGGAGCAGGGATCTCGCAGACGCATTTATTTTTCCTCCGATTCTTCCGTTTCTGGCGCTTCTTCTCCTGCTTGAGTTCCCGCACCCTCTCCTCTTCGGAAAACTCTTCACACAGCTGCTCCAGCCGGCTGATGCCTTGCACCCGCTCCACTGCCATCTGCGGAGAAAGACAGCGATCAGCGGGGCAGCATAAAGGTGGCCTTTTGCTCCTCCCCCCCCCCATTTTAAACATTTTATTGGATCATAGAATAAAACACAAAAGCAAATAGTAAGATATAGTGGGGAAAAGGGAAAGGAAAGTGAGGGGGAGAAGGAAAAAAGAAAAGGCATTGATTTCCAACTTCCTCTGTTGCAGTAGAATAGAGCAGGAGTCAACCGGGCCGCATAAACAAGCAAAGCCCCATCCACGGGATGCAGGCAGCACACAAAACCACACTCCCTCCAGTCCAAGGGTAGGCAACCTCGGCTCTTTTATGACTCTTGGACTTCAACTCCCAGAATTCCTGAGCCAGCATGGCTCAGCATGGAAACCTCTCCCTTTCTCCTCAGCATGGCTGGCTCAGGAACTCTGGGAATTGAAGTCCACCAGTCATAAAAGAGCCAAGGTTGCCTACCCCTGCTCCAGTCCATGGAAAAACCTCTCTCCGCGTAACCGGTCCCTGGTGCCCAAAAGGTTGGGGACCTCTGGTTCAATAGAGCAATAACATCGAACCTCAACTTTTTACTTTTCCACAATAGTATAAAACTAGCCATTTCTATAACGACAAATCAATCTAATCAGTAAAACCCAAAATCAAAGTTTCCTTTTTTTCATCTCGAAGTCCAGAAGCAGTCTTCAAGCAGAAACAAAAGTACTTATATTTTTCCCTTTTAATCAAAACGGTCAATTTAGCCATCTCTGACAACTCCATCAGCTTCTGTAGCCCTTCGTCCACGGTGGGAATCAAAATGTTCTTCCATTTTTGTGCATACAATATAGTCTTGCTGCCATCAATATATATGTAAGATCAAAGTTCCAATTCCCCCCCCCAAAGTCTTTCTCAATTATGCCTTTTGCTCCTTCCCTAAAACCATTATCCCTACATTGGGACCCTGCATCCTATTCCTATTGTATCCAGTTTTGGTCGCCGTGATATAAAAAAAGATGTTGAGACTCTGAAAGAGTGAAAGACTTTAGAAAGAGTGCAGAGAAGAGCAACAAAGATGATTAAGGGACTGAAGGCTAAAACATACGACGGTTGCAGGAATTGGGTATGTCTAGTCCAGGAGTAGGCAACCTTGGCTCTTTTATGACTCGTGGACTTCAACTCCCAGAATTCCTGAGGCAGCCATGCTGAGGAGAAATGGAGAGGTTTCCATGCTGAGCCATGCTGGCTCAGGAATTCTGGGAGTTGAAGTCCCCGAGTCATAAAAGAGCCAAGGTTGCCTACTCCTGGTCTCGTCTAACAAAGAGAAGGCTTAGGGGGTGACATGATAGCAGAATTCCAATATCTCAGGGGCTGCCCCAAAGAAGAGGGAGTCAAAGCTATTCTCCAAGGCGCCTGAAGGCAGGACAAGAAGCAACAGATGGAAACTAATCAAGGAGAGAAGCAACCTAAAACTAAGGAGAAACTTCCTGACAATTAGAACAATTAACCAGTGAAACAGCTTGCCACTAGAGGTTGTAGGTGTTCCAACCCTGGAGGATATGAAGAAGAGATTGGGCAACCATTTGTTTGCAATGCTATAGTGCAGTGTTTCAACAAAAAAAACAACAGGAGGAGTCTGGTAGCATCTTTTCTGATTAACACATTTTATTAAAAGGCTACAGCTCATAAAAGCTGATGCCTTTGAATAACAATTGTAAGGTTAGTGGAAAAAGGGCTACCAGAGCCCTGATTTTTGGAACTATAATGTGGGGTACTTGATGCTCTCTGAGCTTGGCTGTTTGCTCTCTCCCCACTCCCTTCTAACACTGATGATGTTACCTAGCTGGGTAACGAAATGTCTGCAAGAAAACGACCAAGCTCAGAGAGCGCCAAGGGCTCCACAGTTCATTCCTGAGCCACAAATATTCTCTTCTATTGATAACAAGATTCTTTAAGGGAGAAAGCAGGGATTTTGCAGCCCAGAGAAGCCGATTTCTATTCCCAGGGATCGCCAAGAAAGGTCACGAAGAAACTTCCTGTTTCTTTCCCTCCAGGTAAGCAAGGAAACAGAGAGGCTACCTCAAAGCTTTTGCGCAAAGCATCGACTCCCAGATAGAAAAGCATCTGCCACGTCTGTTCCTCGGCCCGCAGCTTCTGCCAGATGCGGTGCAGCCGTTCATAAAGGTGGATGCCCAAGCAGGTGAGAACCTCTTCTTGGGCAATGTCTATTGTCTTCGCGTGTCTTTCTCGTCTCCTGGGGGAAACAAAAAAAAAAACGTGGCAAGAGGGTCCTAAGGCGGGCAATTCTCCTTTTGTAACTCAAAAATTATTTTTAGGAGTTTTCAGCACTGGCTTTTCGTAATCTGTGTGTCCAGGTAGTCCTTGACTCGGGACCGTTCGTTTAATGACAGTTCGAACTTACGACGGCCTCAAAAAACAACAACAACCAACTTACGGCCCGTCCTCAAGGTTATGACCATCGCCCCTGAAGTCACATGATTGCAATTTGGGTGGCAACGGACTCACATTTACGACTGGACGAACTGTGTCGTGGTCCCACGATCGCGATTTGCCACCTTCCCGGCCGCAAAATAAACTGGGGAAGCCGGATTTGATTAAGGACTATGTGATTCCCTGAATGACCACAGGATTTGTCTGCTTGCTTGCTTGCTTGTTTGTTTATTTTATTCGTTTAATGTTTGGGATAAAAATAGTTATAAAATCGGATCCAATCGTGTGATGACTCGCTTAATAATTGCATCGCTCAGGGACCAAAATTCCACCCATCATCCGAGCCACACCCTTTTTGTGGATCTGTGCAGTGCTGATGTATGGATATGAGGGATGGGCTGTGGATCGTGATCTTGGGCCTGCCAACTTGTCCCTCTCAATATCCCTTTCTGAATGCCACTGGAGAGAAGTGATCTCCAACGTGGCTGTTTAATTTCCGATGACAATTCATTTCTAATTGGCGAGTTTGTATCCCTTTAGAGCAGTGTTTCCCAACCTCGGCCATTTCTTCTTGGTGGACTTCAACTCCCAGAATTCCACTGACCGCACGGCCATTGCGAAGAATTCTGGCACCTGAAGTCATAAATGTTAAAAATGGTCCTAAACAGTGGTGGGATTCAGCCAGTTCGCACCACTTCGACAGAACTGGTAGCTAATTTTTTGTTGCCCAGGCCTAGAATGGACTTCCGGAAATGGCATCCACAGAGAGAACCAGTTGTTCACATATCTGAATCCCACCACTGGTCCTAAATGACTTTTTCTCAGTGCTGTTGTAACTCCAATCACTAAACTATTGACTGTATGTCGAGGACTACCTGGGTACCACAAGGGAGAGACAGAACAAGCAATCCATGAAGCAGTTGGTGCAAATAGCTTAAGCCGATTTGGAAAGCCCAAATTACTTTTCAAAAGGAATCCATGCAAAATATATATATATATATTCATTTACCCAACTCCTTGAAAACATCTCAAAAACCATGCTGGTAAAGGTGGTGTTTTTTGGGGGGGGCGGGGGGGAGATTGAACCTTCTTTTTCACTTTTAAATGGAAAAAAACAGACAGCCAACTTGCTTTAATAAACACATTAGTGACACCCCTCTGTGGGTTTGCTTATTTAGGAGAGCACATCTTTCTCCTTCTGTCCTGGCCACTTTTTTACAGAGGCACCCTGGAGAGCGTCTTAACAAACTGCATCACTGTCTGGTTTGGTGGCAGCAGAGCCTCAGATAGAAGGTCCATACAGAGAGTGGTAAGGACAGCCGAGAAGATCGTTAAGAAGCTCGCTTCCTGGTATTAGGGATGCTGCTTATAAGTGCTTATATGTGCTTAGAGCTCAGAGCATTGTTAAGAGGCCCCACATACCCACTTCACGGATTGTTCCTGTGGAAATGGGTCATGGCAACACCATCAGAAGCATTTTGAAGTCAAAATGGCTTGCTGCCAAGTTGTAGGATAGTTCAGTGGTTGAGTTAGAGCAGGGGTAGTCAACCTTGGCTCTTTTATGACTCGTGGACTTCAACTCCCAGAATTCCTGAGCCAGCTTAGCTCAGCTTAGCTGGCTCAGGAATTCTGGGAGTCAAAGTCCACGAGTCATAAAAGAGCCGAGGTTGCCTACCCCTGAGTTAGAGGTTGGAATGTGTTGACCCGAAAGCATTCTGCACCGTTTGTTTACCAGGATCAGAGATGGAGTTATTGATTTATATCCTGCCTTTATTTTTTTTATAACTAACTCAAAACATACCTTCCTCCTCCTACTTTCCCCACAACAACCCTGTGAGGTGGGCTGGATTGAGAGAGAATGAGTGGCCCAAAGTCACCCAGCCAGCTTTCATGCCTAAAGCGGGATTAGAACTGACTTTTCTCCTGGTGATTGGCCTAAAGTCACCCAGCTGGCTTTCATGCCTAAGGCAGGATTAGAACTCACTGTCTCCTGATGATTGGCCTAAAGTCACCCAGCTGGCTTTCATGCCTAAGGCGGGATTAGAACTCACTGTCTCCTGATGATTGGCCCAAAGTCACCCAGCTGGCTTTCATGCTAAGGCGGGATTAGAACTCACTGTCTCCTGATGATTGGCCCAAAGTCACCCAGCTGGCTTTCATGCTAAGGCGGGATTAGAACTCACTGTCTCCTGGTGATTGGCCCAAAATCACCCAGCTGCTTTTCATGGCTAAGGCTGGATTGAACTCACAGTCTTCTGCTTTCTAGCCTGGTGCCTTAACCACTAGACCAGGGGGTCTTCAAACTTGGCCCTTTTATGACTTGTGGACTTCAAATCCCAGAATTCCTCAGCCAGGCATGCTGGCTGAGGAATTCTGGGAGTTGAAGTCCACAAGTCATAAAAAGGCCAAGTTTGAAGACTCCTGGCACTAGACTAAACTGGATTACGGGCAGATTGAGAAAAGAGATTCCCCAGAGAACCCCTTATAAAACCACTGCTTGCAAAGGACATCGTTTCTTTGGCTTGCGTGGCGAACCCAGGTCCCAGCAGCACCGAGCAAAGCCACTCAGAAGGCCCCTTGAGTCAATGAGGGCCAGCAGCATGGCAGGCCGAGAGGGAGGTGCGGCAGACCCGCTCTCACAATGTATATCTTTGAGACAGAAATATACATTTTCTTTGAGAAATAGAAGCAAAAGCGCTAGAAAGCCCAGTCTAGCCAATTACATACTCGTACCCTCCTGCGAACTCGGGTTCGGCTCGGCCGAGGAGGTGGGCGATGAAGTCG
Source organism: Protobothrops mucrosquamatus (assembly GCF_001527695.2). Lineage (NCBI taxonomy): Eukaryota > Metazoa > Chordata > Lepidosauria > Squamata > Viperidae > Protobothrops > Protobothrops mucrosquamatus. Next base: position 150,173 of record NW_015388238.1, on the reverse strand, counting down.
GTCTCGCAGCAGACATGAATGTGGTGCTCGTGGGGGCAGCAGCGCAGGCCCTCGTAAAGGGTGGCACAATAACCTTTCTCCTTGCTGCAGTCCAGCTCGCCGATCAGGATGGTGTAAGCCCGCAAGACTTTGTTTTTGCAGTCGGTGCAAAACCTAGTTCAGGAAAAAAAAGAAAGGGAATTATAGTATGTCTTTTACAGTGTGCCTTTTTTTTTAAACCTAGTTCAGAAAAGGGAATTAGAGTATCTTTTTTTAAAAACCTAGTTCAGAAAAGAAAATTAGAGTATGTCTTTTTTAAAACCTAGTTTAGAAAAGGGAATTAGAGTATGTCTTTTTTCAAACTAGTTCAAAAAAGGGAATTAGAGTATGTCTTTTTAAAACCTAGTTCAGAAAAGGGAATTAGAGTGTCTTTTTAAAACCTGGTTTAGAAAAGGGAATTAGAGTATGTCTTTTTTAAAACCTGGTTTAGAAAAGGGAATTAGAGTATGTCTTTTTTAAAACCTAATTCAGAAAAGGAAATTAGAGTATGTCTTTTTTTTAAACCTAGTTCAGAAAAGGGAATTAGAGTATGTCTTTTTTAAAACCTAGTTCAGAAAAGGGAATTAGAGTATGTCTTTTTTTAAAACCTAGTTCAGAAAAGGGAATTAGAGTACCGGTATGTCTTTTTTAAAACCTAGTTTAGAAAAGGGAATTAGAGTATGTTTTTTTAAAAAATCTAGTTCAGAAAAGGGAATTAGAGTATGTCTTTTTAAAAACCTAGTTCAAAAAAGGGAATTAGAGTATGGTGTGTATTTTTTTCTAAAAAAAGAGTGAAACTACTTGATAGAAAGACATGTTTTAAGGGAGAAATCCTTAATGGAAAGACATTTGCCAGATGCAGTTTTCATGGTGATCAATAATTGGATGTACAGGTAGTCCTCGACTTACAACCAATTATTTAGTGACTGTCCAGAGTTACAACCACACTGAAAAATAGCAACAGAAATAGCACTTAGACTTATATACCACGTCACAGTGCTTTACAGCCCTCTCTAAGCGGTTTACAGAGTCAGCACATTGCTCCCAACAGTCTGGGTCCTCATTTTGAAATATACAGGGAGAGTCCAGGAAGAAGCAGATTCACTTAATAACTTAACAAGTGCAGTGATGCATTTAACCATTGTGGAAAGACGGGTCGTGAAATCGGGCAAAACTCACTCAACAACTGTCTCGCTTTGCAACAGAATGTTTTAGCTCAATGCTGGTCGTAAGTCGAGGACAACCCGTAAAGGAGTTTGTAGGCTCCTGAGAGGCTGATCAAAATAATCTAAAAAAAAAAATTAAAAACTGCCGAGTTGTTATTCAGACGCTGAGTCGTGTCTGACTCTTCACAATCCCACAGACCACAACATGCCAGGCCCAAATTCACAGTCCTTGTGTCCATGACACTATCTAACCACCTCGTGCTCTGCGGTCAGTGGTGGGATTCAGCTGGTTTGCACCAGTTTGGCAGAACCGGTAGCTAATTTTTTGTTGCCCAGGCCCAGAATGGACTTCCGGAAGCGGCATCCACACAGAGAACCGGTTGTTCACATATTTGAATCCCACCACTGTCTGCGGTCCCTTCTCCTTTGGCCTTCCATCTTTTCCCAATATCAGGGTCTTCTCCGAGGAGTCCTGCCTTCCCCATTTGGTGGCCAAAGTATTTGATCTTCGGGCTCTGTCCTTCCAGAGAACAGGCAGGGTTGATTTCCTTCAAAGTTCCTATAACTGGATTAATTTCCTTTAAATCCGCCCCCAGACGCTCCATTACTGACCACGCGGAGTAAAATGCCGAACAGGAAGAGAAGGAAAAGGCCGTTTCCAATCCCAGACACTCACCTGTGCTTCCGCAGGTAAGTTTCTAGTGTTTCTAACAGACAGTTAGAATCGATTAAGACGACTTCATCTCGACATTCCTGGGACATGAGTTCCCATATATCCATCCAGCAGCCTCTGAGGAAGGAGCAAAAAAAAAAAAAAAAAAAAGAGAGAGAGACAGAGAATATTTATTTAGGGAATGTATATGGCCATCCACCTCACCTGCGTCTGGATGGCGTTCAATATTACAAAAAATACAGAAAAATGGAAAACCTGTACAAGCTGGAGAAAAGACCACAAAGCCACACACACCCACATTCAGCACAGCGACGCAACGGGCTGCATCCCATACTCAGGGGGGAGCACCGAATATGAAGCCAGGAGAATTAAATAACCATGGTTCTGCGGCATTCACATGTCAGGGAAACCTAACAGTTTCCAATAGCTTGCGAGAGGTTGGTTTTGATCTAGAGCAGGGGTAGGCAACCTTGGCTCTTTTATGACTGGTGGACTTCAACTCCCAGAATTCCTGAGCCAGCATGGCTCAGCATGGAAACCTCTCCATTTCTCCTCAGCGTGGCTGGCCCAGGAATTCTGGGAGTTGAAGTCCACGAGTCATAAAAGAGCCACGGTTGCCTACTACTGATCTAGAGCAGGGGTAGGCAACCTTGGCTCTTTTATGACTCGTGGACTTCAACTCCCAGAATTCCTGAGCCGGCCTGGCTCAGCATGGAAACCTCTCCATTTCTCCTCAGCATGGCTGGCTCAGGAATTCTGGGAGTTGAAGTCCACGAGTCATAAAAGAACCAAGGTTTCCAACCCGATTTATAGGGATCCCTTGACTTATGACTGGTGACTTAACAATCATTTGAAGTTACAGCAGAACTGGAAAAGAGGATTTATGACTAGAATCCAAAGTTTCAATGATCACACACCCCCAGTCACATGACCATATTTTGGACCCTCAATAGTTCGACATGTCCCACGGGCACAGGACTGTGTTTTACAATGATTTTGCTGAAAAACAGCACTTTCTTCCAGGCAAAACCACACAACAGCTAACGGTGTGTTTGCTGAAGAACTGCTGGCAAAAAAGCCATAAAATCAGGTCGGTCACATGACAGACCCCATTTTATGAACATTATGACTTATGACCATATAGGTAGTCCTCGGTTTACAACCATTCATTTGGTGAGCGTTTGAAGTTACAACGGCACAGAAAAAAAAGTGACTTATGACCGGTAACGTCAAACTTCTCAATTTCTTGCTTATTGCTGTTTTTACAAGTGTTGTTTTTTTTTTTTAATCATTATAAGTTTGGCCCTTTGAAAATTATGAGGAGCGTTTGTGTTCTGTTTTACCTGGTTTTTGCATGAAATCTACACAACCGGGTGTTTAAGGAACAATCAAAAGGGATAAAGGAGTCCCTGTACATTTTACTCCGCTAAGAGTTGCCGACGATCAGGAGTGGTGATCAAGTCTGTTTCAAGGCCACTGAGCCAGCGCTGTCCGAAAACATTTCCTCGGTCGTGTGGCCAGTGTGATGCCATGGAACGCTGTTACATTCCCAACGAAGTGGTACCTATTTCAGGTAGTCCTCGACTTACAACAGTTTGTTTCGTGACCGTTCGAAGTTATGGCAGTACTGAAAAACCTAACTTACGAACGTTTTTCACACTTATGACCTTTGCAGCATCCCCATCGGTCACGCGATCAAAATTCAGACGCTTGGCAACTGACTCATATTTGTGACGGTTGCAGTATCCCCACGAGTCACGTGATCCCCTTTTGCAACCTTCTGACAAGCAAAGTCAATGGGGGAAAGCCAGATTCACTTAACAACTGTGCTACTAACTTCACAACTGCAGTGATTCACTTAACAACTGTGTCAAGAAAGATTGTAAAGTGAGGCAAACTCATTTAACAAATGTCTCACTTCGCAGCAGATATTTTGACCTCAGTTGTGGTCGTAAGTCAAGGACTACCGGGATCTGCTCGCCTTTGTGTGCTTTCGAACTGCGGGGTTGGCTGGAGCTGAGGTGAGGACGAGAGCTCGCCCCTGTTGTGTGGCGCTCGGGTCTTGAACCCGGGCTGCTGGCTTTCCAGCCGACGAGCCCAGCGTCTTAACCCACTGAGCCACCGCGTCACCCTATTTAAGAAGCAAACAATTCAATATTTTCCGATATGGTTTACCTGCTGGCTCCCTGGAAAGGTCCACAGTAGAAAGTGATCCTACACTTGCTCTCCTTCCTGTCTTCTTCGCTAGATCTTTTATCTGCACCTAACTTCTCTGTGCTCGGGGTGCTACCGTTCCCTTCGCTAGGGTATACAGCATTAAAAGAAGAATTCAGATGTATTACCACTGGGTCAATGGATGCATTTCTTTTGTGGATCCTTAGGCCTCCTTAGCCCTTCACGGACCCACGTTTAAAACCCTCACAAAACAGAAAATTGATTATGCCACAGGTGTGGAACAACCAGGCCTCCATCTGCGGTTATTGTACTCTGCTCAACTAATCGACAAAAATAAAAGGGCAAGGCCCCATAACGGCATCAAAGGAGCCACGCAGGCTTAGAACGGACAAGCAGAGCAATTAACAGAAGAAGAAAAAAGCCAAATAGGCCTGGAAATTTGGTAACCACTGAACAGCCCCATAAGCGTGAATCATAATGCTTAAAAACGTGCCTCCCTGCCACCGAAGAGGAGTTAAAATTGAATTTCCACTAAAAGAGACTGGAGGGAAAAGTCAGAGCTTGTTGTCTAGAGGCAGTCTTCGACTTACGATGCTACATTTAGTGACTGTTCAAAGTTACAACGGCACTGAAAAAAGTGACATGACCATTTTTCACACTTACGATCATTAGAGCATCCCCGTGGTCATGTGATCAAAATTCAGATGCTTGGCAAGCGATTCATATTTATGACGGTTGAAGTGTCCCGGGGGTTCCTGTGATCCCCTTTTGTGACTTTCTGACAAGCAAAGTCAATGGGGAAGCCAGATTCACTTAACAACCGTGTGACCAGTTAAACAACCGCAGCAATTCACTTACCAACTGTGGCAAGAAAGGTCGTGAAACGGGGCAAAACCCACTTAACAGCTGCCTCACTTAGCAAGAGAAATGTTGGGCTCAGCGGTGATCGTAAGTCGAGGACTCCCTGTATACTCTGAAACCACGGAGTTGATTTCTATTACAAAAATTGACTGTAATTTTTATTACCGTTCATATGGGAAGTCTGAGATCCCCAGAAAATGTTTTGTAGAAGGGGGGGGAATTCAATTTTACATCCCCGATGCTGTCACTTCCAACTGCACGCACACCCCAAAAATAAACACAATGCTTGCCCTGATACAACATTTTTGGGGGGTAAAAATATCACTAAAATGGGTTAAATTGCTTGTTTTCACCCACGATGTTGGCTGGCTAGGGAAGATTTCCATTAAGACGGTGCCACAAATGGGCAATTACTGGTGCCAACCTTCACCAGGGGTTTTTATACTCCTAATTTTTCATTGGTAGAGAAAGTCTGTTTTTAACTCTGTTTTTTTAACATTACAGTTTGAGGCCAGCAGGCACAAAAGCACCATTATTTTGTCCATTTCTTCTTCTTTTCTACATCCAGCTGTTTACCAACTAAGCCACTTCCTGCCAAGGTGTGCCCCCCCAAAAACGACAGACTGGCACCCGTTTCGTGGGTGTGCTTTTTTATTAACACTTACCCCAAGGGTTTCGGTTTGTGTGTGTCCAACGAATGCAATTGGCACCGCTTGTTCTTCTTACTTTTCGGAATTGCATCAATCATTTCATTTAATTTGGACCTTTGGGGAGAGGGGGGGGATGGAAAAAAAAACACTTAAAAAAAAAAACCCGGAGAAGCCCATTCAAACATTATATTTCTCATCCAACATGATTTTGTATGAAGTCCCACTAAAGTTGCTCTTTCATAAACTCTAACTCTACAGGTAGTCCTCAACTTACAACAGTTCATTTAGTGACCGTTCAAAGTTACAATGGCACTGAAAAAAGTGACTTTTTCACCCTTACGACCGTTGCATTATCCCCATGGGGTCACATGATCAAAATTCAGATGCTTGGCAACTGACTTGTATTTGTGATGGTTGCAGTGTCCCGGGGGTCATGTGATCCCCTTTTGCAACCTTCTGACAAGCAAAGTCAATGGGGAAGCCAGATTCACTTAGCGACTGGATCACTAAGTTAACAACTGCTGTGATTCACTTAACAACTGTGGCAAGAAAGGTCATAAAGTGGGGCAAACTCACTTAACAGCTTTCTTGCTTAACAGCACAAATTTTGGACTCAGTTGTGGTTGTTAAGTCTACCTGCATTTGCAGGATGTCGACAGCTATCTTGGGATTGCGGCTAGTGTGAGGTTTAGGTGTGGACTATGTAATAATCTGTGGGTAAAGGAGTGGCATAATCCCCGTAGGAAACCATAGCTTGTCATTGGCTGACTGACTTGCCTAGATCAAGACCCGCCAGGGTGCAGTCAGAGGTTCATCTATGGTTATTTTCCTATTCCAGCCTTCAGCCAAATCTTGGAGTGGCCACAAATGAAGTCACTCTACCCCAATGTATCTATGATTCTTTTCCCACTCTGCACAGAAGGTGAATTGGGCAATCACTAAATTTGACAAAACAGGGGTGGGCAGCTATGGCCCCTTTACATCCTGTGGACCAACTCCCAGAATTCCTGAGCCAGTCCACAAGTTGTAAAGGATCCATTGTTGCTCATAGGAAAGAGATAGATTGAGCACATAGAGAGATGGACAGATGGATAGATAGATGGATGGATGGACGAATAGATGGAGGGAGGGATGAATAGATAAAAAGTGAATGGGAGACAAAAAGGTCTTCAAATGGGTCAGATCAGAAAAGGTTAAATGTTTTTTAAATGAAACTATAAAAAAATAAATAAAAAACCTGGTGGAGTTTGCTGGTGTCAACCCTTCAAGGCAGGCCAATTCAAAGAACAGGTGAGATAAATTTTCCAGGAGTGCAACTACTTTATTAACAGAATCTTGAAGACCTGTCCAGGTTTCTCTCCATCTCATCTTACATTAAACAAAAATCAAGATAGGGTGATCTTGATTCCCCCCTCCCACTTCCCTCTATCTCGGGACTGTACAATTTATGCAATTTTTTGCAAGTTCCCTCTTGAAGGACTTACGCCTGCCTCAAATCTGCTTACTACTTTATTCATTTGTTAAAATTTATATGCTATCTGTCTCATGGGTCATGGCAACTATGAGCAGCTAATAGCCAGACAGCCAAGAAAATGGAGGATAAAAACAAATGAATACAGTAGAGTAGAGTAGAGTAGAGTAGAGTAGAATAGAAGTAGAATAGAATAGAACTTTGTCACTTTAAATGTACACTAACCAGCATACATTAAAATGAGATTTCGTTGCATACAGCTCTCAAAGGGTAACTTCCAATATACACCACATAAACATGACAAAAATGAATAAATAAGATTATGCATATACCCATATACACATATATATGTGGCCCAGAGAAACAACATAGTCTAGTTCAGATGTATACATATATCTGGCGAGAAAAATGAATCTTGTGAGTTTACCAGATGGATAGCATAGGGGAACATAGGGAACAAATTACCGCTCCTCATAGTTTTGCTATCTTGCCTGGCATCCAACCGATGTGACTTAACCAGTTTAGCACCAAAGTCAGCTTAGTGGATCATGCAAATACAGCAGTCCTCGCCTTACAACCATTCATTTAGTGACTATTCAAAGTTACAATGGCACTGAAAAACATGACTTATTACCAGTTTTCACACAACCATTGCAGCCTTCCCATGGTCATGTGATCAAAAATCGGGCACTTGGCAACTGGCTCGTATTTATGACGGTGGCAGTGTCCCCGGGGTCTTGCGATCACCTTTTGCGACTTTCTGACAAGCAAAGTCAATGGGGAAGCCAGATTCACTTAACAACCATGTTACTAACTTAACAACTGCAGTGATTCACTTAGCAACTGTGGCAAGAAAGGTCACTCAATGGGGCAAAACTCACTTAACAAGTGTCTTGCTTAGCAACAGAAATTTTGGGCTTAACTGTGGTCGTAAGTTGACGGCTACTTGTATGGAGACAGCTTTATGAAGGCTTTCCCCTTAAAAAAAAAAAAAAAAAATCTCCCCACCCACTCCTGAGTGATATGGCAAGATGCTGGCCCTCAGTGATCTTACCCATGCACATAGAAAAGCGTGTAAAGCTTCTTTGCATCCCTCATGCAGCTCGGAGTGACAGAAAGGATTCCCTTTGACCCGACCGTGAGGGGCTCGAGGGCGGGGTTGCCGGACTCCACCAGCTGAGAGAAGAGGCGCTCCACGCTACGGCGGCAGCCAACACAGGGGACAAGCTGAGAAAGGGCGCTCAGGACTTCACGTGACGTCACCATCATGGCGATGTTCAAATCTTGCTGCTTCAGCATGCTATGCCTCTGGAGAGGGGAAAGAGGAAACGGTTTAAAGCGGTTCAGGGCAGTACAGACTGCTGTAGTTAGGAAAGTATGTTTGTTTGCTTGTTGGTTTGCAAAATTTATACAGCCACGCATCTTAATAGAGTAACAGAGTTGGAAGGGACCTTGGAGGTCTTCTAGTCCAACTCCCTGCTCAGGCAGGAAACCCTATACCAGGGGTAGGCAACCTTGGCTCTTTTATGACTCGTGGACTTCAACTCCCAGAATTCCTGAGCCAGCCATGCTGAGGGGAAAGGGAGAGGTTTCCAAGCTGAGTCATTCTGGCTCAGGATTTCTGGGAGTTGAAGTCCACGAGTCATAAAAGAGCCAAGGTTGCCTACCCCTGGGCTAAGCCATTTCAGATAGATGGCTGTCCAGTCTCTTCTTAAAAACCTCCAGTGTTGGAGCAGCCACTTCTGGAGGCAAAGTTGTTCCACTGATTCTACCTGTCAGGAAATTTCTCCTCAGTGCTAGGTTGTTTCCCGTTTGATGAGTTTCCATCCCTTGCTTCTTGTCCTGCCTTCAGGCGCTTTGGAGAATAGCTTGACTCCCTCTTCTTTGGGGCAGCCCCTGAGATATTGGAACACTGCTATCATGTCCCCCCTCGTCCTTCTCTTCATTAAACTAGACATACCCAATTCCAGCAACTGTTCCTTATATGTTTTAGCCTCCAGTCCCCTAATCATCTTTGTTGCTCTTCTCTGCACAATTTCTAGAGTTTTAACATCTTTATATTGTGATGACAAAACTGGATGCAACATTCCATCTTAAACAAACATCTCTGGGTGGCCACAAATAATATATAAAAATCACAAGCTATATATATAGCGCTTAGACTTATATACCGCTTCACAATGCTTTACAGCCCTCTCTAAGCGGTTTACAGAGTCAGCCTATTGCCCCCAACAATGTGGGTCTTCATTTTGCCGACCTCAGAAGGATGGAAGGCTGAGTCAATCAGCCTTCCGCCAGGATCAAATTCAAGTTCTTCATCTACTTTAGTCTCCAGTCCTCTAATCCAGAATTTCCCAACTTTTCCAGGTTTGGCAGCCCGGGAGGGGGGATGATTTTGTGGGTGCAGCAGGCACATGGTGCACACATGCACGGACACTGTTCCTTGCGCGAGTGGGGCCAAGAGTGCCTGTGAAGCGTGCGAGGCCTTGAGGGGTTATTCCGCTCACGCAAGTGAGGCCCCGAACGTCTACAATGCTCGCGCAAGTGGGCCCACAAAGCTTGCACACAGCCCAGAACGCCTGTGGTGCTCATATGAGGCCCCCAAATGCCCGTGACGCTCATGTGAGTGGGCCCACAAAGCTCACCCAAGGCCCAGAATGTCTGAGACGCTCATATCAGTGAGGCCCCCAAATGCCTGTGACACTCACGCAAGTGGGCCCACAAAGCTCGCCCAAGGCCCTGAATGCCTGTGACCGTTCGTATGAGGGCCCCAAATGCCCATGACACTCGCGCAAGTGGGCCCACAAAGCTCGCATGAGGCCCAGAACGCCTGTGACGTTCGTATGAGGCCCCCGAATGCCTGTGACGCTCGCGCGAGTGGGCCCACAAAGCTCGCATGAGGCCCAGAACGCCTGTGATGCTCGTATGAGTGAGGCCTGCAAATGCCTGTGACGCTCCCGTGGGCCCACAAAGCTTGCACGAGGCCCAGAATGCCTGTGATGCTCATATGAGGCCCCCAAATGCCTGTGATGCTCATGTGAGTGGGCCCATAAAGCTCGCACAAGACCCAGAACGCCTGTGATGCTCGTATGAGGCCCCCGAATACCCGTGATACTCGCGTGAGTGGGGCTGTGAGCATTTGTGCGCACACACACACACACACCCATTAGCCAGCCACTCACGCAGCCCGGTTGTGAATAGGCCACAGACCAGTAGTGGGACGCGGCCCACAGGTTGGGGATCCCTGCTCTAATCATCTTTGTGATTTTTTTAAAGCCCCAGCCCTCGGATCTTGCAACATAAGATACTGCCGTACCTGAATGAACTGCTTCAACTGAGCTCCGTTGTGCTGATGTCCATCGAGGCTTAGCATGTTATCAGGAAATTCCATCACCATCTGCACGAAAAGAACGTGGACAGTTGAGTTCTGGCACCAGGTAGAAAAGCAGGAGTGGAGGCCACAGGGACTATTTGTACCGTCTCCGCCGCAGCCCTTTTGACTGGGGGGATGTTCGTTACATAAAACACACGGATGTGAGGGTAAGATTTTGGCAGGGTGCCCATGCTGCAGAACGGACATGGCCATTTTAAGACCTTGTCTGCGAGTCACATACAGGTAGTCCTCGACGTACATCGGTTCATTTAATGAGTGTTAAAAATTACAACAGCACAGCAAAAAGTGACTTAGGACCGTTTCTCATACTTCCGACCGTTGCAGCATCCCCCACAGTCACAATTAAAATTCAGACCCTTGCCAACTGGTTCATATTAGTGATGGTTTCAGTGTCCCCAGGGGTCATGTGATCCCCTTTAGCAGCCTTCCGACAAGCAAAGTCAATGGGGAAGCCAGATTCAACTAACAACCATGTTACGAATTTAACAACTGCAATGATTCACTTAACCAATAGTGGCAAGGAAATTTGTAAAATGGGGCAAAACTCACTTAACCAATGTTTCACTTAGCGACATAAATGTTGGGCTCCATTGTGGTCGTACATTGAGACCACCTGTAGTCACTCTGTCACTTCCTTCGAGGCAATCTATCCAAAGTCACACATTGGAAGACCTCTCCCTGCTCAAGTCACTAGATTCATATATCAGTGGAGACAAGGAATGCGGACAGTCCTTGACTTACAATCATTTGTTTAGTGACCGTTTGCGTGAAACTCTGAAGAACAGTCGTAAGTCCCCTTTTTTCAGGGGCGTTGAACGGTCACTAAACAAATGTACCCAACTTGAGAAAATCCACAGAAGTAGCAAGAATAACCCAGGTGTCCCTTTGGCAGCCTCTAAGCCAGGTCCCTTTATCCAGGGGTGTCTGCAGGGGAGGGCTCCGAAAATTCAAAATGGTGGCCAAGGTGGAGCAATGTAAGCCCCGCCCCTTTTCTACATATATATGTCACAATGCACACGAAAGCAGCACAACCTCAATTTTATGGTTGTGGCCATCGTTTCCTTCCTCCTATTACATATCCTTCTCCATTTAGCAGGCCTGGTGCCTGGATTTTTCAGCGATGTCTCCCCTGCTATTTTATTCCGGCTGCTCTTTGTACCTAGTTCATTTCAGATTTTTTCAGAATATATACAGGTAGTCCTCAACTTACAACAGTTCCTTTAGTGACCATTCAAAGTTACAACAGCCCTGAAAAAAAGTGGCTTATGACCATTTTTCACACTGACCGCCACTGCAGCACCCCCTTGGTCACGTGATCAAAATTCAGATGCTTGACAAGTGGCTCCTATTTATGACGGTCGCCGTGTCCCGGGGTTACAAGATCAGCTTTTGTGACCTTCTGACAAGCAAAGTCAATGGGGAAGCCAGATTCACTTAACAACCGTGCTACTAACTTCACAACTGCAAGGATTCACTTAACGATGGTGGCAAACCCGTTTAACAAATGTTTCACTTAGCGACATAAATTTTGGGCTCTGTTGTGGTCGTAACTCGAGGACTACCTGTACTGACAATTTATTTCCGGGTGCAATTCAAGGTGCTGGTCATTACCTTTAAAGCCCTAGATGGCACAGGGCCAGGTTATCTGCAGGACTGCTGTTCCCTATAGACATCTACTCATCCTACCAGGTCAGATATGGTCCCTTCCCCCTAAATATTGTCATCTGATGGGAGCTAGGAAGCACATCTTTTCCATGACAGCCCCAGCCTTATGGAAGAGGTCCCCAACCCCCGGTCTCTGGACCGGTACCGGGCCACGGCATGCCAGCAACCGGGCCGCACAAACAAGTAAAGCCCCATCCTCGGGATGCAGGCAACACACAAAACCACGTCCCCTCTGGTCCATGGAAAAACCTCTCTCCACGGAACCGGTCCCTGGTGCCCAAAAGGTTGGGGACCTCTGCCTTATGATGCATTCTACCCCATGAAGTTGGGCAGGCTTCTTAAGCTTTAACTTTCCATAAGACTTTGAAGATCTGCCTTTTCTCCTAAGTGTTGGGAAAAAAATTAGTGGATGCCCCTTTAGCACAGATTGATGCTAATGGGTGCTAAACTGTTTTTAACATTTTACGATTCAACTGGCTTATAGTTTTAATATGATTTTATGCAGGTGCATCGTCCTCAACTTACAACCATTCGTTTAATGACTGTTCCAAGTTACCACGGCACTGAAAAAGGTGACTTATGGCCAGTTCTCACACTGATGGCTGGAGCAGCATCCCCATAGTCACACGGTCAACCTCAGGGTGCTTGGCAACCGGCATGTGTTTACGAGGGGTTGTAACGTCCCAGGATCCTGGGATTGTCACTTGCAAGCTTACCATTTTTCACACAACCGTTGCAGCCCTCCCCCATCCCATTGGTCACGTGATCAAAATTCGGGCACTTGGCAACTGACATGTATTTATGATGGTTGTAGTGTCCCGGGGTCATGCGACCCACTGACAAGCAAAGTCAACGGAGGAATGCCAGATTCGCTTCATGACTGCATGGTTCGCTTCATGACTGCATGATTTGCTTAATGACTGCATGATTCGCTGAAGAAGCCCTGGCAAAAAGGGTTGTAAAATGGGAAACGACTCGCTCGGCAACACACCTTTTCCGTGCTTGGCAACGGAAATGTGGGCCTCAATTGTGGTCTTTTAATTTGGATGTCTTTTAATTTGGATGGGACGTTCATCCAGAGTTGTTGAAAAGTTAAGACGGGTGGATAAATATTTTTAAATAAATAAATATTTAACGGCTAAGAAGCACACTGATCACAAGGGCCTGCTCTCAACTAACCCTTGCCCCCCAGTGCCAAATCTTTGAAGTGGATTGCTCAACTTGTTCTTTGATGAGGTCAAGGGTCTTGGAGGAAGGATCTTGTCCGCTTCTGACCGAGTGCAAAGGAAAGACCTTTGATCTAATCCAACATTCCTCTGCCTCACATCGTAAAGAAGGGTGCCCTCTCTATGCAAGCATTCTCTGAGGCGGGAAACAAGGGTTGGAAGCTGATCAAAGAGAGAAGCAACCTGGAATTAAGGAAAAACTTCCTGACAGTGAGGACAATCAACCAGTGGAACAGCTTGCCACCAGAAGTTGCAAGTGCTCCATCACTGGAGATCTTTAAGAAGAGACTAGACCAGGGGTAGTCAACCTTGGCTCTTTTATGACTCGTGGACTTCAACTCCCAGAATTCCTGAGCCAGCTAAGCTGTCTGAGATGGTATAGGGCCGTGGTGGCGAACCTGTGGCACGCAGAGCCCTCTCTGTGGGCACGCGCACCGTCGCCCCAGTCCTAGGCCTTCAGCTGGGTATTATAAAACCTTTTTGCTTTAGGCCTCTGCTGCCGTGTGCAAAAAAAAAAAAAAGGTTCAATCAATCAATTTCAACTTCTTGCGGGAAAAAAAAGATCTCGCAAAGTTGGAATTGATTGATTGAACTTTTTAGTCCCACCCAGTCTGCCGTTACCACCGCAGCCACGCCCACCCAATGGGCCACGCCCACCCAGCACCTGACAATACATAAGTAGGTTTTGGGTTGCAGTTTGGGCACTCGGTCTCTAAAAGGTTCACCATCACTGGTATAGGTCCTCCTGCTTAAGCGGCGGGCTGGACTAGAAGACCTTTAAGGTCCCTTCCAGCTCTATTCCTATTCCTATTCTATCTATGGAGATTCTCAGTCATCCAGGTCAGGGTTGTCCCAAAGGTGCTTTTTCAGGAGGCAACTGGACTTTCTTGTTTTTTCTTTGAAGACCAGTCCGAAGAAAGTCCAGTTGCCTCCTGGAAAAGCACCTTTGGGACAACCCTGACCTGGATGACTGAGAATCTCCATGGACATTTAGCCGTGCACTTTGGGATGGACACCCTTCGAATGGTGAAGGAGTATAAATGGATTTCCAGAAAACATTGCAGACTACAGGAACCGTTTGCGCTTCAGTTTGAGATGCAGACAACACAAACTCATCCCCAACAGCCTGTGTGCCTGTTTTCAACACAGAAGGGACCCAGGGCAGAAAACATCCTGCAGCCAAGAAGGCTCCACAAACATTTGCACCACTCAGGTGACCCTGAGGACACAGGTAACCCTCCAGGTGGCCTCAAGGACTCTCTAAAAGAGTGTAAATGACCAGCTGTCTGCAAGGAGTATGAATCCTTCCATTCCCCACCATCCAGTCAGAGCCGAAGAAGCTTCTTGGATGAGAAGCAAAACGTCTTCAAAGAAAAACAAGAAAGTCCATTTGCCTTCTGAAAAAAGCATCTTTGGGACTCTCCAGAAGGAAAGCTGCACCAAAACTGCCTTCTAACAATACAGTACAGATAGTCCTTGACTTACAACAGTTCATTTAGTGACCGAGTTTACAACAACACTGAAAAAAGTGACTTATATACCGTTTTTCACACTGACGACCGTTGTAGCATCCCCCGTGGTCAAAATTCAGACACTTGGCAACTGACTCACATTTATGACGGTTGCAATGTCCCCGGGGTCACGTCATCACCTTTTGCAGCCTTCTAGCAAAGTCAACGGGGGAAGCCAAATTCGGTTCCCAACCGTGTTACCAACTTAACAACTGCAGTGATTCACTTAACAACTGTGGCAAAAAAGATTGTAAAATGGGGGCACAAACTCACTTAACAAATGTCTCTGCTCAGTAACCGAAATTTTGGCCTCAGTTGTAGTTGTAGGTCAAGGACTACCTGTACATCTTAAAGCTAGTAATAAATAAATAATAACTCCTAATAAATGTTTATTAATCAAATAAAAAATGGCTGTTTTCAAACAGCTGGGAAAAATACTGACTTGCGGGGGGGAAAAAACAGCCAAGGTTGACACTGCAGTTTAGTCCTTGACTTACAGCCACAATTGAGATGGGAGTGTTTGTCATAAATTGGTCGTAAAGCGAGTCATCATGTGACTGGACCTGATTTTTTAAGTCCATTTTTACTGCGGTTGTTAGGATAATAAACTAGGTAAATCCAGGTTCCCTAATGAACTTTCCTTTTTTTGCCAGAAATTGGCAAAAAAGATCGCAAATCTCAATCATGTGATCTCGGGACATTGTAACCGATCACAGGTATGAACCAGCAGCTATGCTCACCGAATTGCAGTCATGTGACCATGGGGGTGATGTGACCGTCAAAATTGCAAGAACAGGTTGTAAAGCACCTTTTCTGTTGCAACTTTGAATAGTCCTTAAATGAATGGTCATAAACCGAAGAATACCTATAATTGAGATTAACTGGTTATGTCAGTACAGACCCCAGGCTTTTAGCTGATTTGGTTAAGGGTATTATATATATCATGGTTTTTATGCAATGACCTGGTTTGTACAACAGGTTAAATCAATTGTTGCTGACTGAGAATCGAATCGAATCGAATCGAATCGAAGCTGGAAGGGATCTTGGAGGTCTTCTAATCCAACCCTCTGCTCAAGCAGGAGAATTTATACGTTTCAGACAGGTGAATGTCCAGTTTCCTCTTAAAAACCTCCAGTGATGGAGCACCCATAATTTCTAGAGGCAAGCTGTTCCACTGGTTAACTGTCCTCATTGTCAGGAAGTTTCTCCTTAATTCCAGGTTGCTTCTCTCGTTGATGAGTTTCCATCCGTTGCTTCTTGTCCTGCCCTCTGGTGCTTTGGAGAATAGTTTGACGCCCTCTTCTTTGTGGCAGCCCCTCAAATACTGGAACACTGCTATCGTGTCTCCCCTGTTTCTTCTTTTCTTTAGACTAGCCAAACCCAAGTTCTGCAGCCGTTCTTCGTATCTTTTAGTCTCCAGGCCTCTGATCATCTTAGTTGCTCTTCTCTGAACTTTTTCCAAGGTCTCAACATCTTTATGGTAGTACGGTGTCCAAAATTGGTTACAGTATTCCAGGTGTGGCCTTATTAGTGTTTTATAAAGCGGTACTAATACTGAGCATAGACTATAATACAGTGATGGCGAACCTTTTAGAGACCGAGTGCCCAAACTGCAACCCAAAACTCACTTATTTATTGCAAAGTGCCAGGACCGCATCAGCATTGTGGTGCTCTCAGGGGGAGCAGGGGTGTGGCCCACTGGGTGGGCATGTTCCAACATAAACGTGGTGGTCACGGCAGACTGGGTGCATGTGGCTAGGGTGGGTGGACCAGGACCAGGGTGGCAGGGACCAGTCCCTCGCCATCTTTGGGGTATCCCCGGGGGGCCAATGCCACTTGCTAGCTCACTTCCTGCCCCATTGCTTCCAAACACCACATGCTCGCTACTCAGGCGAACTCTGCTGGGGCAACGGCGTGTGTGCCCACAGAGAGGGCTCTGAGTGCCGCCTCTGGCACACGTGCCATAGGTTCGCCACCACTGCTATAATACATCTCATCTGCAATCCTCAACATATGACCAAAACTGCTAAGCAAGACATTTGTTCCATGGGTTTTGCCCATTTTATAACCTTTCTTACCACAGTTGTTAAATGAATCGCTGCAGTTGTTAAGTTAGTAACATGGCTGTTAAGCGAATCTAGCTTCCCCATTGACTTTGCTTATCAGAAAGTCCCAAAAGGGGATCACAGGACCCCGGGACACTGTAACCGTCATAAATATGAGTCAGGTGCCAAGCGTTTGAATTTAGATCACATGACCATGGTTATGCTGCAACGGTAAGTGTGAAAAATGGTCGTGTCACTTTTTTCAGTGCCATTGTAACTATGAACTGTCTCTAAACGAACTGTTGTAAGTCAAGGACTATCCATATACTATCTTGAGGGCCTGGAGAATAATTATTATAATTAAGACTGGTTGATACGTATGGACTTGATACGTTGATACTTGTGGACTTCAACTCCCAGAATTCCTTAGCCAGGCATGCTGGCTGAGGAATTCTGGGAGTTGAAGTCCACAAGTCATAAAAGGGCCAAGTTTGAAGACCCTTGATTAAGACCATCCAGGAACATAGCTGATTTCTGTGGTCGTAAGTAGAGTTACGTTGCCGGCCCTTACAGAGATTCATAGAATCTTAAGATCTGGAAAACTTCCCTTGAGGTCATCTAGCCCAACCCGCTGTACAGTGCAGGAAACCAAATTAAATCAACCTTGACGGGCAAGCTTGAACATGTCCAGTAAAGCTAAGTCATCCGTTCTATTTTCAAATCACATTCCTGTATCTTTTTAGAACTAATCCCAGGTCTGCTCTGAGATAATTGTCAGAAGTTATATTTAAATGTAATCTACCTACAGATCCAACAGTGACCTTAGATTCTTTTAACGCCTTGCGCTCTACCTTTCTGAAGTTATTTTCATATCAGTCCCATTTCCAGAGCACCATGGTGGTGCTCGGCTGAGGATTGGCAGGCAGTGTGAGCTGCCTTGCACAACCAGACCTTCACGCACAACTACGAAGCTCTTCAGAGATCCTCCTGGTGTAAGACAGGGGCTGCTATTCCAAGGCAGCTGGAGATGCTGTGCAATCCGGCATAAGGATGCAGGCATCACCAAAACCCCGAATTTTTCATTAAACAGCCCCAAAACTCCTACAATCCTGGCAAGGAGAGAAGCAACCTAGAACTAA
>NW_015388238.1:114146-132079 GCF_001527695.2 Protobothrops mucrosquamatus | reverse complement strand
TTCCAACATCATCATCATCATCATCATCATCATTATTATATAACTCTCACCCACAAGACCTCATACAGGAAGATTTGAGCCATTTTTATGTTTTTTTTTTAAAAGTGGGGAATGTATTCCTGCCACAATAGCATCCATGAACATTGCACTCTCATTCCCCATGCATTCAAAGACCAGTGTGACCTCCTCGTTAATACACGTAGTCCTCGAATTATGACGGCAATTGGGACCGGAATTCCCACTGCCGAGTGATATAGTTAGAAGCGCAATGTCACGGGACTGCATTACAGGTAGTCCTCAAGTTACGCCCAAAAATTATGTTGCTAAGTGAAGCATCTGTCAAATAGGTTTGCCCCGTTTTGCAACTTTCCTTGCCACCACCGTTAAGTGAATCATTGCAGTTGTGAAGTTAGTAGCACGGTTGTTAAGTGAATCTGGCTTCCCCATTGACTTTGCTTGTCAGAAGGTCGCAAAAGCTGAACATGTGACCCCGGGACACAGCGACTGTCATAAATAGGAAGCACTTGTCAAGCATCTGAATTTTGATCACGTGACCATGGGGGAT
Organism: Protobothrops mucrosquamatus; assembly: GCF_001527695.2. Classification (NCBI taxonomy): domain Eukaryota; kingdom Metazoa; phylum Chordata; class Lepidosauria; order Squamata; family Viperidae; genus Protobothrops; species Protobothrops mucrosquamatus. The sequence continues at coordinate 131,514 of NW_015388238.1, read as the reverse complement.
TGCTGCAATGGGCATCAACGTGAAAAACGGTCATAAGCCACTTTTATTCAGGGCTGTTGTAACTTTGAATGGTCACTAAAGGAACTGTTGTAAGCTGAGGACTACCTGTATATATTCTGAAGAAATCTGAAACGAACTAGGTACAAAGAGCAGCCGGAATAAAATAGCAGGGGAGACATCGCTGAAAAATCCAGGCACCAGGCCTGCTAAATGGAGAAGGATATGTAATAGGAGGAAGGAAACGATGGCCACAACCATAAAATTGAGGTTGTGCTGCTTTCGTGTGCATTGCGATATATATATATATGTAGAAAAGGGGCGGGGCTTACATTGCTCCACCTTGGCCACCATTTTGAATTTTCGGAGCCCTTCCCTGTAGACACCTCTGAATAAAGGGACCTGGCTTAGATGCTGCCAAAGGGACACCTGGGTTATTCTTGCTACTTCTGTGAATTTTCTCAAGTTGGGTGCATTTGCTTAGTGACCGTTCAAAGCCCCTGAAAAAAGGGGACTTACGACTGTTCTTCAGAGTTTCACGCAAATGGTCACTAAACAAATGATTGTTAAGTCAAGGACTGTCCGCATTCCTTGTCTCTACTGATATATGAATCTAGTGACTTGAGCAGGGAGAGGTCTTCCAATGTGTGACTTTGGATAGATTGCCTCGAAGGAAGTGACAGAGTGACTACAGGCGGTCCTCAACTTAGGACCACAATGCAAGACCGCCTCCTACCAAATATCTCCCTTCGACCAGTCCGCTCCCACAGAGAGGGCCTCCTTAGGGTACCGTCGGCCAGCCAATGCCGGCTGGCGACCCCCAGGGGGAGAGCCTTCTCTGTGGCAGCTCCTGCCCTCTGGAATGACCTGCCCCCCGACCTACGTACAATTGCGGACCTACACCTCTTCCGCCGAGCCCTGAAAACTCATCTGTTCCATGCGGCCGGCCTGGCGTAGTTTTGATTAGGTTTTGTTAGGGGTTTTATATTTTAGAGCAGGCTTTTATGTAATATTTTCTGTGATTTTTATTATTGCCTGTTCACCGCCCTGAGTCCTGTAAGGGAGATAGGGCGGTATATAAATTTAAATAATAAATAAATAAATAAATGGAGCCCAACATTTATGTCGCTAAGTGAAACATTGGTTAAGTGAGTTCTGCCCCATTTTACGAATTCCCTTGCCACTGTTGGTTAAGTGAATCATTGCAATTGTTAAGTTAGTAACATGGTTGTTAGTTGAATCTGGCTTTCCCGACGTGATTTCAGATTCTTTGAGGCGGTCGTTAAGGGAATACCGCAGTCATTAAGAGAGCCAACAGTTGGCTATGGGTGCACTGTTGCTGAAAACCAGGAGTAACTGCTGTTACATGTGGACATGTTGACAAACACCCAAACAACCACAGGGGGTGCGACCATCAAAACTTCGAATCCAGGTCGTAGGTCCCCTTTTTTCAGGTGGGTCGTCACTCTGAATGGTCGCAAGCAACTAGTCGTAAGTCGGGTAATGAAATGTCTGCAAGAAAACCTGAAGGCAGGACAAGGAGCAATGGATGGAAACTAACCAAGGAGAGAAGCAACCTAGAACTGAGGAGAAATTTCCTGACAGTGAGGACGATTAACTTGTGGAACCCCTTGCCACCAGAGGTTGTGGGTGCTCCATCACTGGAAGTTTTAAAGAAGAGACTGGACAGCCATTTGTCTGAAATGGTATAGGGCAGGGGTCTGCAATCTTGATAACTTTAAGACTTGTGGATTTCAGCTCCCAGAATCCATCAGCCAGCATAGTTGTCAAGGTTGCAGACCCCTGGTATAGGGTTTCCTGCCTGAGCAGGGGGTGAACTAGAAGACCTCCAAAGTCCCTTCCAACTCTATATTATTATTATTATTATTATTATTATTATTATTATTGTTGTTGTTGTTGTTGTTGTTGTTACTACTACTACTACTACTATTACTACTACTACTACTACTACTATTATTAACAACCACCAAGCGCAGAGAGACCAAGGACCCAAAATTGGACCCTAAGTGGCAAATACTTTACCTTCTATTGGAGATCCAGATATTTTCTGACCTGCCACTGGTGCAGTCTAAGAATTTTCCCTTTAACATGTCCCAGTTCAAATGCTCCCTTTTGCGAAACGGTACCCGAGGCATTACAGCAATTGCCACCCTCATCACAAAATTGCACTCTCAAGAGACACACCCACCATTTTAGAAAGCACCACTGTGGTTATTAAAATAAAAGCACTTTCAGCTGTACAGTAGGTTCATGAAGCGATTCAGGCGAGATCAAAGGTCCTTTCAAGTGGTTGGCATAAAAATAAAATAAAATATAATAATAATAATTATAATAATAATAATAATAATAATAATAATAATAGTTGTTACTGCTACAAATAGAAATAGAAAGACTGTGGCAAAGGCAAGCAAGGGTAATACCAATAGTAATAAGCGCCTTGGGTGCAATCCCAAAACAACTGGAGCACCACTTGAACACCATCGGCATTGACAAATTCGCCATTAGTCAATTGCAAAAGGCGGCCTTACTAGGAACTGCTTCCATCCTGCGACGATATCTGTAATACCATCAAACATCCACATCTGCCTATCCCAGGTCCTGGGTAAGGACTCGATAGGCAGACAAAAATGCCAAATCCAGTCTGAACATCTGGCTGACTGTGCGATGATCCATAATAATAATAATAATAATAATAATAATAATAATAATAATAATAATAATAATAATAATAATAATAATAATAATAATAATAATAATAATAATAATAATAATGATGATGATGATGATGATGATGTAGTAATAGTAGTAATAGTAATAATAATAGTAATAACAATAACAATAACAATAACAATAATAATAATAATAATAATAGAGAACTATTGTTTTCCAGGCTTAGGCAGCCCAACTCATTTAATTCCTATTAATAAGAAGGCTGAGAAATTATAATCCAAAGCATACAAAGGGCAACCAGGTTTCCACCTCGGTTAATAGTGAAGGACCGCAGTTCAACAAGGTTTCAATAAGTATCTAAATTAATCTTTGGCGATACAACTTATGACCATTTATTTAGTGACCATTGTAATTTACAAAGGGACCGAAAAAAAGTGACCGTTTTTCCCATTTAGGACAGTTGCAGCATCCCTATGGTCACATGATCAAAATTTGAGTGCTTGGCAACTGGCATGTACTTACGACAGTTACAGTGTCCCCGGGGGTCATGTGATCCCCTTTTGCGACCTTCTGACAAGCAAAGTCAATGGGGAGGCCAGATTCACCTAACAACCGTGTTACTGACTTAATAAGGGCAGTGATTCACTTAATATCTGTGGCAAGAAAGGTGGTAAAATGGGGGCAAAACTCGCTTAACAACTGTCTCACTTAGCAACAGACATTTTGGGCTCTATTGTAGTCTTAAGTTGAGGACTACCTGCATACATTGTGCTGGAGGCACCCAACAATCTGGACCAGGAATCCAAAAAGGCCTCTCATGGGAAAGTGATCTCCAAGCCAAAGAGCCCTCTGTTTAAGATTAAACTGTCTTAAGGAAGGAAGGAAGGAAGGAAGGAAGGAAGGAGAAGGAAAGAAGAGAGAGAGAGAGAGAGAGAGAGAGAGAGAGAGAGAGAGAGAGAGAGAGAGAGAGAGAGAGAGAGAAAAGGATAGTAAAGAAGAAGAGAAAGATAAGGAAGCAGGACAGGGAGGGCGGGAAGAAGATGGAGGGAGGGAGAGAAGGAAGGAAGGAAAAAAGGAAGAAGATAGGGAGGGGGAGAGAAGGAAGGAAGGAGAAAGAAAGAAGAAAGAGAAAGAAAGAAAGAAAGAAAGAAAGAAAGAAAGAAAGAAAGAAAGAAAGAAAGAAAGAAAGAAAGAAAGAAAGAAAGGAAGAAAGAAAGGAAAAAAAAAAGGAGGGTAAAGAAGAGAAAGATAAGGAAGCAGGGCAGGGAGGGAGGAAGATGGAGGGAGGGAGAGAAGGAAGGAAGGAAGGAAGGAAGGAAAAAGATAGGGAGGAGAGAAGGAAGGAAGGAGAAAAAAGAGAGAGAGAAAGAAAAAAGAAAAAGAAAGAAAGAAAGAAAGAAAGAAAGAAAGAAAGAAAGAAAGAAAGAAAGAAAGAAAGAGAAAGAGGATAAAGAAGAAGAGAAAGATAAGGAAGCAGGGCAGGGAGGGAGGGAGGAAGATGGAGGGAGGGAGAGAAGGAAGGAAGGAAAGAAAAAGGAAGAAGACAGGGAGGTGGGAGAGAAGGAAGGAAGGAGAAAGAAAGAAAGAAGAGAGAGAGAAAGAGAAAGAGAGAGAGAGAAAGAAAGAGAAAGAAAGAAAGAAAGAAAGAAAGAAAGAAAGAAAGAAAGAAAGAAAGAAAGAAAGAAAGAAAGAAAGAAAGAGGAGGGTAAAGAAGAAGAGAAAGATAAGGAAGCAGGGCAGAGAGGGAGGAAGATGGGGGGAGGGAGAGAAGGAAGGAAGGAAAGAAAGAAAGAAAAAGGAAGAAGACAGGGAGTGGGGAGAGAAGGAAGGAAGGAAGGAAAGAAGGAGAACAGATTGGAAGAGTATTAAATGAGTGGAGAAAGCTTAAAAAAAAAATCCACAAGTAAACTCTGAAATTTTGGGGGGACGTCGCCTTCAAAGTTAGGAAGAAATTTCTCTACGACGTTGGTGTTTTGCTCCGCTGGGAATTGGGATCTTCCCTGCCCAAGCCTGTATCTTGCAAAATCACACCAGCCTGCAAGTGGGTAATATAAGCATCCCGACCCTGCAACCCAACCCTCTTCCATCCACGTTTTTTTTTTAAAAAAAAAGAAAGAAAAATTAAAATGCACCTCCTTCGAAACAGAAGTGTGCAAAACTGGACAGGTGTGCCAAGCCGCTGACGTTCACCCTCCACCGTCTGGGGACGAGGACAACCTGACCCCATCCGAGAGTTGAAAAGCAAAACCAAACCACCCAGCAATCGTCTCCCCTCCCCACCGCAGTCCCATGTGTGGGTCCTTCGTTTCCCCACCCCACCCCACAAAGCCACACAAGGTTGCCGCCAGGCGATGGACACTCCAGTTCCAAAATGGCTTCGACTCTCTGGCTTAGGGCCTCCCGACTGAGTGCATGTGTGTTGCCCGTCTCTCTCTCTCTCTGTCTGTGTGTGTGTGTGTGTATGTGTGCGTGCATGCATGTGTCTCCCAGACGTGGATAAGGGAAAAAAGGCACATTACGGGCGTTGGAGGCAATCCGAGTGTACCAATTACTGCAAGGGGAGGGCTCCGAGGCGGGGCCGCAGGCCTTTCCAGAGTCTGCTGTGAGCGTTGCAAGGAAAAAGGGGGGGGGGAGAGAGAATTGCTTGCCTAAGGATTGCAAAACACCCGTTGTGCTGTGTTGCAAGCGCCCCGTGCTCCAGCGCAGAGCGAAGTGGCCCACAACTCACTCACCGTCAGGGTGTCATCGATGTAGAGGGGGATCTGCAGCCGCTCGAAAAGGAATTCTTCCTCGCTGTCTCTGCAAACTGCGACCAGCCGCGCCATCTCTGTTGCCGTTGCTGCCTCTTCCTCCCAAGCCTGAAAGCAGCCAAACCCAGGGCAAGTAAAAACAAGCTCGAGTTTCTCTGCCACACTTTCACCAGCAGAGGGAAAGTCAGGTTCGTTACCAGGGTCAAAGATTCGACACAAGAAGGAAAGAGGGAGGAGAAAAGAGGAAAGAGGGAGGAGGAGGAGGAAGGAGAAGGAGAAGGAGGAGAAGGAGAAGAAGGAGAAGAGGAGGACGAGGAGGAGGAGGAGGAGGGGAAGAGGAAGAGGAAGAAGAAGAAGAAGAGGAGGAGGAGGAGAAGAGGAAGAGGAAGAGGAAGAAGAACAAGAAAGAAGAAGAAGAAGAGGAGGAGGAGGAGGAGGAGGAGGAGGAGGAGGAGGAAGAGAAGAAGAAGAAGAAGAAGAAGAAGAAGAAGAAGAAGAAGAAGAAGAAGAAGAAGAAGAAGAAGAAGAAGAAGAAGAAGAGGAGGAGGAGGAGGAGGAGGGGCACCTGATCTAGATGCTCCTTTGATGTTTACCTACGGCTTTTATTTTTTATATATATTTATTTTTTTAAGTGGAGCCGCGAGGCGGAGTTGCTTTCACGACTTACTACCCTGGTTTGAGAAGACCAAAGCACCAGAAGGCGGGACAAGAAACAACGGATGGAAACTAATCAAGGAGAGAAGCAACCTGGAACTAAGGAGAAATCAGAACAATTAATCAGTGGGACAGAAGTTGCCCCCAGAAGTTGTGGATGCTCCCAATCCACTAGAAGGTTTCAAAAAGAGACTGGACAGCCACTTGTCCGAAATGGTCTAGGCTAGGGTCTCCTGCTTGAGCAGGAGGTTGGGACTAGAAGACCTCCAAGGTCCCTTCCAACTGTTATTCTGACCTGTGATTCTGTCTCAAGGATGGGAAGCAGAGAACCATCTACAGCTCCCAGAGCTGTGGATGTCTGAATGCGTGCTTCTTAAAGCTCTTCCAAGGAGGAAGGAATAGAGCTCAGAAAATGTAGGTCGTAAAGACCGGCTGGAACACACCCGTGCTAAGTAAAAGCACTTGAGGTTTGACTGCGGGTGTGTGAACTTGCATGAATTCTTTGCCACAGACCCACAGCAAAAGAAAAAAAAAGTTAGCAGGCGTCTGAAATTTCAGCACAGATCAACTGTGAATACAGGCAGTCCTTGACTTACAACCGTAACTGAGCCCAAAATTTCTGTTGCTAAGCGAGACATTTGTTAAGTGAGTTTTGCCCCATTTTACCACTTTGCTTGCCACAGTTGTTAAGCGAATCACTGCAGTTGATAAGTTAGTAACCAGGTTAAGTGACTCTGGCTTCCCCACTGACTTTGCTTGTCACAAGGTCGCAAAAGGAGATCACACGACCCCGGGACGCAGCAAAGGTCATAAATAGGAACCAGCATCTGAATTTTGATCGCGTGATCATGGGGATGCTGCAAAAGGTCGCAACTACGAAAAACGGTCGTTAAGTCACATTTTTTTCAGTGCCGTCGTAACTTGAACAGTCACTAAATGAACTGTTGTAAGTCGAGGACTACCTGTACATTGTGGGGACAACAGCACGCATTTCAGAATGACTAATGAACCCAAACCCAAACGAGTCCACTATCAGCCTGGTCAAATTGAAACGCAAACTAATTTACAATATTGGGGTCTATTGTGAATTAGGCCTGAATTCAACCACTCAGACAGAACTAGGGTTTAAGAGAGAGGCACCGCCATCGTGTCAATGTTTTTTTCTCTCTGAAAACACAAGTGAGTCAGACGCTGCGGTACTGCTGTTAAAACACAGCAGGACTGGGGATTTTCTACTGAACAACATAGTCAACCAAGCCTATTAACTATGCTTCGTATATGACAGCCTGAGCTTTGAAAGGTCCGTGGTGTTCTCTGAGCTTGGTTGTTTTCTTGCCTAAGCTGGATTTATGCAACGTGCTAAGTTCAAACGGAACACTAACAAAGCTTCAGAGAACAGCAACTAAGAGGATCAAAGGCCTGGAGACCAAAACATACGAAGAACGGCTGCGGGACTTGGGTTTGGCTAGTCTAAAGAAAAGAAGAAATAGGGGAGACAGGATAGCAGTGTTCCAGTATCTGAGGGTCTGCTACAAAGAAGAGGGGGTCACATTATTCACCAGAGCATCAGAGGGAAGGACAAGAAACAATGGCTGGAAACTGATCAAGGAAATAAACAACCTGGAATCAAGGAGAAACTTCCTGACAGTGAGGACAATCAACCAGTGGAACAGCTTGCCACCAGAAATTGTGGGTGCTCATCACTGGAGATTTTTAAGAAGAGGCTAGACAGTCACTTGTCTGAGATGGTATAGGTTCTCCTGCTTGAGCAGGAGGCTGGACTAGAAGACCTCCAAGGTCCCTTCCAGCTCTATTCTATTCTATTCTATTCTGTTCTGTTCTGTTCTTTCCTATTCTATTCTATTCTATTCTTTCATATTCTATTCTATTCTATTCTATTCTATTCTTTCCTATTCTATTCTATTCTATCCCATCCCATCCCACTCCACTCTTATTCTCCTCTCCTCTCCTCTCCCCTCCATTCCATTCTATTCTGGCTGATAAATGTAACCTCATCAGTGCTGGTTAATGATGACTAGTTGACTAACACTGATGATGTTGCCTAGTTTGGGTCATGAAAGTTCTGCAAGAAAACAACCACGCTCTGAAATCTCCAAGGACCTCTCATTTCAACCCCAAGCTACAAATATTCTCTCCTTTATCAGCCTAAGCTTTGTTAGTGTTCAGTTTGAACTTTGTACGGTGCATAAACCCAGCTTATATTTTGGGAGAGTGTACATTCAGAAAATCCAGAAACTAAAATATATCACTGCCTCCACCTTTCCAGCAGACACATATAAGCGGCAACATCTTTATAAGGGGAAGGGCATCTAAATTTTAAGGCTGCCTTAAATCTCAACGTAATTGTTTGCAGTGTTTCTCAACCTTGACAATTTTAAGGCATGTGGACTTCAACTCCCAGAATTCCACAGCCAGCATTGCTGGCTGTGGAATTCTGGGAGTTGAAGTCCACATGCCTTAAAATTGTCAAGGTTGAGAAACACTGGTTTATAGCAACGGTCTCACCTCTAGGCTTCCCTTCAAAGAGTCATAAAGAAGCCAAAACTTAAATCACCTCACCCTTCAGGACATCCTAAACAACACATACGCTCATATCTTCTTTACACACTCACAAATTACAATTCTCTTTACCAGAGCCCTCAACTTTTAAATTCACTCCAATTCTCCTTTTTCCCATTTCTACCTATCTGAAAGAAATTTATCTCACCACAAACGCAATAGATGCAGTAATGCAGTCTTGCAAAATAAAAATAAAAATCGGTCCAGTAACACCTTTTTAACAGAATAACAGAGTTGGAAGGGACCTTAGAGGTCTTCTAGTCTCACCCCCCCACCCCGGGTTTAGGGAGGAAACCCTCTACCATTTCAGACAAATGGTTGTCCAATCTCTTCTTAAAAACCTCCACTGTTGTTGGAGTGGCCACGACCTCTGGAGGCAGGTTGATCCAAGGATTAATTGTTGTGTCAGGAAATTTCTCCTTAGTTCTAGGTTGCTTCTCTCCTTGAATAGCAACCTAGAACTAAGGATAAATTTTTCGAGTGCCAACCTTATCCATTTATCAGCTGGAAAACTCAAATTTAGGAAGCCCCCACTGGCACTGGCGCAACATCCGCCCAACAACTTTAACACTGATTCCCAATGGAGAGTCAAATGGGTTGCTAGATGCCCAGTTATAAGGAAGACATATAAATGACCTCACACAAAAAGGGCCAGGCTTTGAACTACCACACCAGCAATAGACAATCATGAATAGGATTCACAGCTCACATTGTGTCTGCCGAGACTCTCTGTATAAATGGGGCATAGTATCCTAAGATGATCAAAGGCTTGGAGACTAAAACATACGACGAACGGCTGCGGGACTTGGGTTTGGCTAGTCTAAAGAAAAGAAGAAATAGGGGAGACATGATAGCAGTGTTCCAGTATCTGAGGGGCTGCCACAAGGCAGAGGGGGGCAGGTTGTTCACCAGAGCACCAGAGGGAAGGACAAGAAAAAATGGTTGGAAGTTGATCAAGGAGAGAAGCAACCTGGAATTAAGGAGAAACTTCCTGACAATGAGGACAATCAACCAGTGGAACAGCTTGCCTCCAGAAATCGTGGGCGCTCCATCCCTGGAGGTTTTGAAGAGACTGGACAATCACCTGTGTGAGAAGTATAGGTTCTCCTGCTTGAACAAGGGGCTGGATTAGAAGACCTCCAAGGTCCCTTCCAGTTCTATTCTATTCTATTCTATTCTATTCTATTCTATTCTTCTATTCTCTATTCTCTTCTATTCCGGGGTCCCACAACAAATGATAGATCACATTGTGACGGGCTGTAAGCTTGTGCAGTATCTGATTTTTTTTAAAAAATATAAATGATGCTGTGCCTCAATGGTTAGATGGACTAGACATTGATATTTGAACACAGATGTTTTTAACAAAGACATTTTATTGTGTTTTACTAATATAGGTGAAATGTTAATATAAATGTTAATATAAATATTCCAAGATATAAGCTTTTGTCAGCTGCCGCTCACTGTGCTAAAGCAAGACGCAGCGCACAAAAGCTTAATTTATTCATATCTACATAGCCACTTATCTCACAATCAAGTAAATATGTCTTTGAATAAAAAGGGTCAGCCAGGACAGGTGCTACCAGACTCCTGCTGAATCTTTGCTACCATAGATTAACATAACCCTGAAATGCATATTCACAACCATCTCCATAAAATCCTTACCTACACTCAGGGCCTACCACATATTTGTAATGTACGTGCAAATATTTTGGACACCTAGAGCTACATCAGGAGAGCCAGTCTGGTCTAGTGGTTAAGGCAACCGGACGAGAAACTGGAAGACTGAGTTCCAGCCCTACCTTAGGCGGAAAACCAGCTGGATTACCTTGGGCCAGTCACTCTCAGTTCTGGGAAAGTGGCAAACCACTTCTGAGAATCCTTGCCAAGAAAATTACAGTGATTTGCCTAGGATTCAAGAACACAAAAAACAGCTACACTATGTCATATGCAGATGATACCACTCTAATGGCAGAAAGTGAAGAGGAACTAAAGAGCCTCTTGATGCGGGTGAAGAAGGAGAGTGCAAAAGTTGGCTTGAAACTCAACATTAAGAAAACCAAGATCATGGCATCTGGCCCTCTCAATTCCTGGCAAATAGATGGGGAAGAAATGGAGGTAGTGACATATTTTATCTTCCTGGGCTCCAAGATCACAGCAGATAGGGACTGCAGCCAAGAAATTAAAAGACGCTGGCTCCTAGGGAGGAAAGCTATGGCAAATCTAGACAGCATACTAAAAAGCAGAGACATCACCCTGCCAACAAAAGTGCGTATAGTCAAGGCCATGGTTTTCCCAGTTGCAATGTATGGCTGTGAAAGTTGGACCATAAGAAAGGCTGAGCGCCAAAGAATTGAGGCCGTTGAACTCTGGTGCTGGAGAAGACTCCTGCGAGTCCCCTGGACTGCAAGGTGATCAAACCGGTCAGTCCTAGAAGAGATCAACCCCGACTTCTCTTTAGAAGGCCAGATCCTGAAGTTGAAACTCAAGTACTTTGGCCACCTAATGAGAAGTAAGGACTCACTGGAGAAGAGCCTAATGCTGGGAAAGATGGAGGGCATAGAAGAAGGGGACGATGGACAAGAAGCAACGGGTGGAAACTAACCAAAGAGAGAAGCAACCTAGAACTAAGGAGAAATTTCCTGACAGTTAGAACAATTAACCAGTGGAACAACCTGCCTCCAGAAGCGGTGAATGCGCCAACACTGGAAGTTTTTAAGAAGAGACTGGACAGCCATTTGTCCGAAATGGTATAGGGTTTCCTCCCTGAGCAGGAGGTTGGAGTAGATGAGGTCCCTTCCAACTTTATCATTATCATTATCATTATTATTATTATTATTATTATTATTATTATTATTATTATTATTATTATTATTATTATTATTATTATTATTATTATTATGAGATGGCTGGATGGAGTCACTGAAGCCGTAGGCGTGAGCTTAAATGGACTCCGGAAGATGGCAGAGGACAGGAAGGCCTGAAGGAACGCTGTCCATGGGGTCGCGATGGTTTGGACCCGACTTCGCAACTAACAACAACATATCATATGCAAGTACAGGTAGTCCTAGATTTACAACAGTTCATTTAGTGACTGTTCAAAGTTACAACGGCATTGGAAAAAAAGTGACATGACCATTTTTCACACTTATGGCCGTTGCAGCCTCCCCCGTGTTCATGTGATTTACATTCAGACGCCTGATCACTGGTTCATATTTATGATGGTTGCAGTGCCCCGCAGTTGCAGTGCCCCGGGGTCATGCGATCATCCTTTGTGACCTTCCAAGAAACAAAATCAACGGAGGAAGCCAGATTCACGTAATATCTGTGTTACTAACTTAACAATTGCAATGATTCGCTTAACAAATGTGGCAAGAAAAGTCTCAAAATGGGGCAAAAGTCGCTTAAAATTTTCTCACTTAATAACACAAGTTCTGGGTTCAACTGTGGCCGTAAGTCGAGGATTACCTGCATCACAATTTGTAGCAGAGTTGAGTTTTACCTTATTCAAGATCACATCGTTGGTTGGATTCACACAATAGGCTAAGGCAAAACAACTTCAAACCACAATCCCAATTTACTGTTTACCAAAAAGAACACAGAATCAGAGGGCTGGAAGAGATATCAAAGGTCTTCTAGTCCAACCCCTGCTCAAAGCATAAGACCTACCATTCTGGTCAAATGGTAGTCTCATCTATTTTTGAAACCCTCCCATGTTGAGGCACCCGCAACTCTTTAGCATGTCTGCCAATATCTACTAATTGCAAACAAGGTGACGGAGAGGAAGGCCACTTTTTCTAGGAAAAATAACTGTTACTATGCAGATGTCTATGGAGATTCTCAGTCAACTAAGGAGAAACTTCCTGACAGTTAGAACAATTAACCAGTGGAACAACCTGCCTCCAGAAGCTGTGAATGCTCCAACGCTGGAAGTTTTTAAGAAGAGACTGGACAGCCATTTGTCTGAAAAGATATAGGGTTTCCTGCCTGAGCAGGGAGTTGGACTATATGACCTCCAATGTCCCTTCCAACACTACTACTACTATTACTACTACTACTACTATTATTATTATTACTACTATTACTACTATTACTACTACTACTATTATTATTATTATTATTCAGNCTGGAAGTTTTTAAGAAGAGACTGGACAGCCATTTGTCTGAAAAGATATAGGGTTTCCTGCCTGAGCAGGGAGTTGGACTATATGACCTCCAATGTCCCTTCCAACACTACTACTACTATTACTACTACTACTACTATTATTATTATTACTACTATTACTACTATTACTACTACTACTATTATTATTATTATTATTCAGGTCATGGTTGTCCCAAAGGTGCTTTTTTTCATGAGGCAACTGGACTTTGTTTTTCTTGAAGACGTTTCGCTTCTTGGATGAAGCGAAGAAAGTCCAGGTGCCTCGTGGAAAAAAAGTGCCTTTGGGTTTTAGTAATGCAGAGATGTAAGTAGGACACCAAATAAAAACACAAAACTCCATGCTACTGAGCTAAAGACTGTGAATAAAGGGCAACACAAAAGCCAGGCCAGAAACAGCTTTAAAGTTACCTCACGAGAAACATATTCAGTTTTCTAGAACTAAGCAACTCGGAATTGCAGGCAGGCCAACTTGCAACGTATTTTAAGTAACTAAAATCAAGGGCCTCGCCAGCAATTGTTTCAGCTTAACCTGTACACCTACACCACTCAGCCAAATACACCCAAGGGGGCAAAAAAAGAAAAAAAAAGCAGCTTGTTTCAAAGCACAGAGAAGAAATCCTTGTATAATTAGCAGCCTGCCTACTCTTTCTAAAGAGGGGTTTTTTTTTTCTTTAATCAGCGGCTGATTCACTCTCTCTTTCTCTCCTTTTGACTTTTCCACGTTCTTTTGCCTCCTTGCATTGCATTTTTTTTTTTTGCAAGGGAAGTTTTCCCAGGGAATTGCTTCCCCCCCCTTTTTTTCCAGGGAAGGGGGGGCATTTTTTTTGCTTTTCGAAATGAGGCAGGTTAGGAGCAAACCCCCCCCCCAGGACATAAATGCATGCGGAAGAAAATAAATTAATAAGGCATTGAGTAGGTCAAAGCATAACCTTCGCTGCTTCTCCTCCTCCTCCTCCTCCTCCCCCCCCACTCACTGCTCCGACAGGCTCCACCTATATTTAAATTTACCTTCCTTTCCCCCCAGCCCGCCTCTCCTATTGGTTGAAGCGACTGAAGTTGCAGGAGGGGAGACTGCCACACCTCGAAGCGCCGAAACGGGCGATTTTTTTGGCCTCTCTCTCTTCCCTTCCCCTCCCTCCCCTTTCAGGAGGGCAGCATGGAGCCTCCTCGTCTGGCTTTGGCTCCGCCCCCGCCCCTCCTCCTGCCCCCCTCCTCTCGCGAGAGACGGAGACGGTAGCCCTCCCCCGCCTGCCCCACCCACCAGCCCGACCAACCGCTCGCCGGGCTCCGCCCTCCCAAACCCCGCCCTCTTTCGACCCCGGCGACTAACTGCTCTTTCAGGGCGTGCCTCGGCTCAAGCTGTCGCCTCTGCCCAAGCTCCGCCCCTTCTCTCTTTTATGTAAATGATCCTTGTGCGGCCCACCCCCTTCCTCGTCCTTCCCCTTCGCTCTTTCCACCGCGGGCTCAAATCGAAGAAAGGAGGGTGGGCGAGCGTTTCCTTTATATAGGTAGGCCGGAAAGAGGGTCCGGCTTGCGGCTTTCTGCGCATGCGTGAGAAGGAACGCTGTCGTGAAGTGGAACCCGCCTGCCCATTCCCCGCCTTTCTTTCTTGGAAACTGTCACAAATGGCCCCTGCCGCCGGCGCGGCGAATAGAGCGCTGAGGTTGTGCGCATGCTCAGTAAGCCGTTTCTTCCGCCTCGAAAAATAGTTCGAGCGGGAAAAGGCGGAGATGTGGCGACGCCGATCTCGCGCTCGCCCTGAGGCGGGAGTGAATTCGTATTGCTCTAAACGGGCTTACTTCGGAATAAAAAAAGGGCAAGACTTCGCTTCTGGAAGCCTTGCCGAAGAAATCCACACCTATTTTAAGTAGGAGCTGTTCCTTTCACTTCGTTGGCCTCTTTAAGCCGTTTCGACTTTTACACCAAAAAGTTAAATTATTTGTGATGTGACCTTGCCCTTTTTCCCGAAATATACTTTAACCATATTTTAAAAAGGGTATAATGCATATTTGCTTTTACCCGAAATATTCCTTAACCGTATTTAAAAGTACGGATAACGTAAACCTTTCTCCCCAAAACTTGCTTTATCAATGTTTAAAAGAAGGCATAAAATACACCTGCTTTCTCCGAAAACATACCATATCAATAGTTAAGGTGTGTGTAGCTGCCTTCCCCTCAAAATTTACCTCAATATTTAAAGGGTATGATGTATATCTGCTCCTTCCCAATATACCTCATCAATATTTAAAAGAAGCCATAATATATGCCTTCTTTCCCCCAAAAAACTATATCTGTTATCAATATTTAAAAGAAGGGATAATAAATATTCTTGCTCTCCCCTCCCCACACAATATTATTATGATTATTAAATTTCCTGCCTTTAGGGTCATGGGGCTGCTCTAGGTGGCTCATAATCATAAAAAAAGAAGAAATAGGAAGTTTAAACGAGGTGAAAGTAAAATAGAACAATAAAAATAACCAAGCAGAAAGAAAACAAAAGAGGTCAATAGGATCAGCAAAAAAAGATGGACAAGTGGGGAGCAGAGAATCGGGTGGGGGAGCTTGTTATCAATCTTACAGCCACCTCCAGAGTTGAATTTCTCCACTGGGTCTCCACGCCAACTTGCAGAGCCAAGTCGCTAGGCCTGTGGTGGCGAACCTATGGCACGCGTGCCACAGGTGGCATGCAGAGCCCTCTCTGTGGGCACGCGTGCTGTCGCCCCAGTCCTAGGCCTTCAGCTGGGTTTTATGAAACCTTTTCGCTTTAGGCTTCTTCTGCTGTGTGCAAAAAAAAAAAAAGGTTCAATCAATCAATCAATTTCAACTTCTCGCGGGAAAAAAAAGATCTTGCAAAGTTGGAATTGATTGAACTTTTTAGTCCCACCCAGTCTGCCATTACCACTGCAGCCACGCCCACCCAATGGGCCACGCCCACCCGGCACCCGAGGATACATAAGTGGGTTTTGGGTTGCAGTTTGAGCACTCGGTCTCTAAAAGGTTCGCCATCACTGCTCTAGGCTCTTAAGGGTAGGTAGGTAGGTAGGTAGGTAGGTAGGTAGGTAGGTAGATAGATAGATAGATGATAGATAGATAGATAGATAGATAGATAGATAGATAGATAGATAGATAGATAGATAGATAGATAGATAGATAGATAGATAGATCTTACACTGGAGGGCAGGATGCCTATGGAGATTTTCAGTCATCCAGGTCTTGGTTGTCCCAAAGGTGCTTTTTCAAAAGGTCACTTGCCTTTTGAAAAAGCACCTTTGGGATTCCAAAGGAAGGATACTCTGGCAGAGAAGGCTCTTCTCAGTCCCGGCAGTCATAATAAATATACATTATCAATATTTGAAAGAAGGTGCTACCTGCTTCCCCCCTCTCAAAATGGACATTATCAATATTTAAAAGAAGCCTGGAGATGCGCAATGCCAAATATGGGACTTTTTCTTGTAACTTGGACTGAGAAATGGCACAGCAATAGAGCAGGAAAATATTCCATACAAGGTGTCTCCAGCACTAGATAATAGCCCTGAATCTGAAGTCAAAGATGGAATGCTTCTTTTACAATCCAAGCTCATACTTGCAGTGACCGGGTACCAGCATTCGGGTAAAACAGAAGGGACCAACAAAGAAGAATATTTGTAGCTCAGGACTGAAATGAGAAGTCTTTGGTGCTTGTTTTTGTGCAGACAACTAGCACTGATGATGTTACGTAGTTTGAGTAGTGAAATGTCTGCCTAAAAACAACCAAGCTCAGAGAGCACCAAGGACCTTTCAAACTGAAAACATTAACAGTTTGCATCCCTTTGGAAAGAAAGGTTAACTTATGGACTGTATTTCATGGTTATATTATTGAAATCATAATATGGATCAATCTGGCATTAAGCAACCCAAGCTACAGGGCTGACGGCCTGCTAACAAAAATTGGCTTATACCTGAATTGCCAGTCACTATCTTATCTTCCAGGCTGCCCAGTGTTTTTTGCCATTCCATTTGTCACTCCAGGGATTATGATTTCCTTTAAATTATGATTACGATTCCCTTCAAATCTAGCATTTGAAAGCAATTCAACTAATGTTTTAGCATTATAAGTGAGAAGTGGCATATAACAATGTGAAGCATAAATTTATTTAGAAAAAAAACCAGCAAGAGCTGGAGTCCAGAATTTGAAAATATTTGAAAATATTTCACCTGTCTCAAAAATGTGTTTGTGCGTGAGGGAGAGAATTACAAGCAATGGTGAAAGCAATCTAACAGTGTTGCCATGAAAATTCCTTTGTATGTGCATTGTAACATTGCATGGATGTATGAAAGAGTTTTTTTAAGGTCGCGGGGTGTCTTCCCCGCGACCTTAAAGGAGGCGGTGGTGAGGCCCCTCCTGAAGAAGCCTTCCCTGGATCCAGATGTATTGGCCAACTATCGCCCAGTCTCCAACCTTCGCTTTGTGGCGAAGGTTGTTGAGAGTGTGGTTGCACAGCAATTCCCTCGGCACCTGGAGGAAACAGATTATCTGGACCCCCTCCAGTCGGGC
>NW_015388238.1:92536-113375 GCF_001527695.2 Protobothrops mucrosquamatus | reverse complement strand
CTAGGGTAATTTTTAAGAGGGGTTTTTAGAGGAGTTTTTAATTATATTTTAAATTAGACAAGTTAAATATTTCATTTTAATTAATTTTAAATTTTGTGTTGTTATTGGTGTTTTTAATTGATTGTCAGCCGCCCTGAGTCCGCAAGGAGAAGGGCGGGATATAAATTCGAACAATAAAATAAATAAATAAATAATAAATAAATATCTTATGGTGTGACTTTCATTCTTTCTGGCCCTTTCTTTCTAGTGATAATTAGATACCTTAGTCATGAATGGTTGTAAATCAAGTACTATCTGTATGCACTACATTTTTTCAGTGTGATTGCCAAGTTTCAGTTGCATAAATACTGGTACTTTTACATAAATTGATGGTGTCTCAGAACAAGTACAACAAATGGCTTGTTTTATTGCATTGACTTGAAAATGGCACGTTATTGTATAATGACTTTTGTTGGGCATGGCTCCACTGCAAACTACTCATTGCTGAGGTGATGACCTTAGAAATGAGAACTTTACTTTCTAAATTACAGTATTTGTATATTAGTTGATGTTTCTTTCCCTAATCAATGGTAAATTATAACAAAGGTAATGTAGGTAGCATTTGATCCATTTTCACAATCCTAAGTAGAATGGCTGTCTTCAATTTCTATATTGAAATCTACCTTCCCCATACTCTTTTGAGAGTTCAGAGCTTGTTACTTAACAAGCAATGCATCTTTATGATCTTCTAACTCAGGGGTTCCCAACTGGGGGTGCTCGCACCCCCTGGGGGAGCGAGACGATATTCCAGGGGGTGCGAAAACCTGGGTTTGTTATTGTTAATTGCGAAGTCGTGTCCGACCCATCGCGACCCCATGGACAACGTTCCTCCAGGTCTTCCTGTCCTCTACCATCTTCTGGAGTCCATTTAAGTTCACGCCTCCTGCTTCAGTGACTCCATCCAGCCACCTCATTCTCTGTCATCCCCTTCGTCTATTGCCCTCAGTCTTTCCCAGCATCAGGCTCTTCTCCAGTGAGTCCTTCCTTCTCATTAGTTGAGTTTCAACTTCAGGATCTGGCCTTCTAAAGAGCAGTCGGGGTTGATCTCTTCTCGGACTGACTGGTTTGAACGCCTTGCAGTCTAAGGGACTCGCAGGAGTCTTCTCCAGCACCATAGTTCAAAGGCCTCTATTCTTTGTAACCTGGGTTTAGAAGTTTCAAAATTATAGTGTATATGCATAATTTGTTTTGAACCTTTGTAAGGGGTGCAAGAATATGTCCGAAGCGTTCTAGGGGTGCGGGGTATAGAAAAGGTTGGGAGCCGCTGTTCTAATAAAAATATTATATGACCTTTAGAAAAATATACATTTTTCTTTATAAACAAGTGATGTGTTTTATTAGTAATTTGTAAAAAGTTGATTTCAGAACCTTAACTTTGCTTTTTTTTTTTACATCTAAGGTTACATGCTGTTTGTCTATTGTTACCAATAGATTTGGCTCTTGGCACTGCATGTTTTATTTTGGAAACATGAATTTTGTTACTCCATGGATTTTTAATATATTTTAAATTAAGTCTGTAAGAGCAGCTCTGACATGCGTATATTTATATATGCCATAGTATTAGCAAATGCTGATCACTTATCAGCATAAATATTATGATAGGGTTCACCCTCTACAGTAACACATAAAATGGCATTTTGATTTTGGGTCAGGCTAAATTTATATATGTCAGTTGGGCTGAGTAGAAACAATAAAACACATACAAGAACCTTCAAGCCACACGACTCCCCCCCCCCCCAGCACTCATATTGGGGACCTCAGATTGCACCATGAAAATATTTTTTCTAAAATAAAAATCAAAACAGGTGCCTTTGTCTTTATAAATTTTATCCTTTAATCCCTTACAAAATAAAAAATTGTCCCAACCCAATGATAATGGCTTTTATATTTCATGATGTCACAAAAATTTGCAAACTATCACATGGCAAAAAGCCTCTGGTTAAAAATAATTCTTTTCCATTTCCCATAAGTCGGTTACTAAATATTCCAGCAAAAAAAATTACACTATCTCATGCATATAAATCTAACGAAAAATACCAGGGTTTATATTTCATAAAGGAACTGCAGCTTTTATAATTTTTATTGGCAATATTTTTGTACCTTCAAGTCAGTGTTCACGCCTGGGGGCTGTCTAGACACATTGCTGCAGTTTTATAAATTACCAACATTTTAAAATTATATTTTTTGCTTGCAATAAATACATAACCAAACAGTTTGTAAACATATATAAATGCATTATTAACATGGCAGAGAGTGTGCTGCTGTGTACTGTATCAACCTGCATATTTACAAGACCAGTTAAAACATTGGCTAGCAAAAAATACAGAAGCTGGTTTTTGTTCACAGCATTGATCATACACATACTCTGAGATTTGGTCTTTCTGTGCCGGAATTCCAAATTAGATTTTTTATATGTTGATGAGTGCAGAACATTCCAACTACTAGGAATATCAGCCCCACCCACAAGAAGCTTTGTGAATACGAGAATGAGATCAACCACTAAAAAAGAACTAAAGAGAATCAAGCAGCTAGCAACAATCCATATACAAAAAGAAAGGTTTGCCATTCTTCGGGACACAGTGTCAAAGTACAACTGAGCAATGTGGAGGCATATAAAAAGGAGAAGAATTGCCAGTAAAAAGTAGCAGATTACTTTAAGCCACTCTTTTGCTGCTGTTCTTTTTCCTAACAAATACAAACCTACTTGCACGCTAGACAGGTAGACAGCAAGGTAACCGATGACAGAAAATATACCCTCTCTGTTGGCATTTAGAAAACCAGTCCTTGAATCTTGCCCATCGCTTCCATGCAAAATAAACATCTTCAGGGGCGTAACATCAAGAAAGCATTCATAAACTACAGCAAGCATGACTGCAGCGATCCAGGCTTTGTGCACAGGGAATACAGTCAGAAGCAGCGATGCACCTATTCGTATAGCAGCTAAAGTGAAGAAAAAGTTCCAGTGTGCCCCATATTCAGTGACATGCTCATAATAGTCAGCTGCTTTAACACTCATTAGTCGTCCGAAGCCAAGGAGAAGGAGGGGCCATACGGTCAACAACTGCCTTGAGAGATAAAAGAATTTGTGTTGCGTTGCACCAGGTTTCAGCCGAACCTCTGGACAAACCACACCATTTCCAAAAACAAATATTCCAACTCCCAAATCCATCACTCCTGTCCCATAAGTCTCAGTTTTGGCATATCTCCGGGGATACTGTGGGAAGTCTACAGCCAGGATGCTAATGGATGTCCACAAATTGATGAACACTCGAAGCGAAGTTACGGAGGGAATGTATTCCGGGTCCAATTTGGTTCTCAGGAAATCATCTGAGATTTGCTTATGTGACACTTGGGCATAATTTGTCCGTTTAGTATAAATGATAGAAATCAAGCCTATGCAGAATACCATAATGGAGAGGATCACAAAAGGGAATACGGAAGCTAAAATTGTATAGGAAAGTACCGGAGGGACGATTAAAACAGTAAAGTCTAGAAAAAAATTGCCATACGTTGAGCATAAAGGTCTTCCATAATGGAGAAAATAGAAAATTAGGAGCAACCCTCTGGTAAGAACGCATAATGGTGCAAGAGGTAAGCCAACAGAAATTTCAAGTAAGGTTGTTCCATTCAGGTTACTTAGAAAGGCTTCTTTTACCAGTTGCTGTGACATTTTTCAGCCTCTGCAAAGTTACATTTAAAACAAAAATCAGAATGGCAAGCAAGTAAAACAGGAGCCAAAAGCAAGCAACTGAGTTTACTTCAAGATAGATTCCCACCTTTCAGAAATTACTTTCCAGTTTCTCAATGTACAATAGAGGATTTATTGGATAAAACAATGGACATTAGTTTTGGGAACAGTTGAAGAAAAATGTCAGGTAGCAGTAATGTATTATTTCCTCAGGCAGTCCTCGACTTATGATCGTAATGAACCCCAGAATTATGACTAAATCGTTAAGGGATTCATCATGTGACTGTGCCCAATTGTATTAGTTTTTTGCTGTGGCTTTTAAGCAAACGTGACAGTCATAAAGTGAACTATATGGTTGTGGTCATTAAACAAATCCATTGTCTGTAATGGGCGTTTATTGCCAGAAACTGGAAGCATACACCAGTTTCCAGCCATAAAGTCATAAATTGCAGTCATGGGTTGCTGCAAATGACCATAAATGCAATCATGCAAGGATAGTGTGGCCATTTGAATTTCAAATCTGGATTTTAGGTACTGTATCTTTTGGGGAGGTTGTCATAACTGAATGGTTTCAAGTTGATAACTACCTGTACAGTAAGGCTTGTACCCCGTTTATTTTCAACTCAGAATCCCTGGACAAAAAGGTGAAACTGTAAACAGCTGTCCTGAACCATCTTCTCTTTGTTGAACTCTTAATTTCTCAGTTGGTTCAACTATAATAATCCTTAGGTTGGCTTTCTCCACATTAACATATAGCAGATACAAAGGAATCCCCAACAAGCAGTCATTCTCAGCATATCTGGAAAATCACAGTTTTAAGAAGCAGTGTAGAATTATAACCATTTGGTAAGAGCTGAGGTAGAAAATAGCTTCTAGTGACGTACCAAGCCCATTTTTCCACCATATTCAAATCATCCTACATTAATGCATTAATATCCACTAATGGCTTTCAGCAACCCGAACTATGGACATTCAGCTACAGTGTCATCATGCAGAATGTATCATTGCTTGTTGCCTCTGCTCACTCCCTCTACTGTATGCAGACACTTATGCTGGGAATTAAAGTTGGATATGGACATCCCAGCCATCTTATTTCAACTTGTCCATAAATGAAAGGATTATCATCATGCCGTAACTTGAAACACTTAGGTGAGAGGTCATGTGGTCTATGGCTAGTATCTACGTAGCCCACCACAGATATTATCATTCTCTCAGCTGACATCTATTGGACTGGAATGGCATGCAAGACTTTTGCGCTGTGTAAGACATTTCAAGCACTGGACCATTTTTCAGCAACTCACCAAACCTCAGATGTGATTAAGTGCAATGTGAGCCTGTTTTTTTTCTGGTAGTCCGTTGACCCACTGATGGGGTCACCTTCTAAAGTTGTCTCCAATAACCTCCAGATTGGTTGGATTTCAATTCTCAGAATTGTTCAGCAGGGCCATTTTTAAAAACAGTGAGGATTAAAGTCCACACATTTTGAGAAAGCTGTCTAGGACAGTGGTGGAGAACCTATGGCACGCGTGCCAGAGGCGACACTCGGAGCCCTCTCTGTGGGCATGCGCACTGTCGTGACAGCCCCGCCTCCCCCCATGACCCCCTCCTCACCAGCAGCCCCCCTGGAGGAGAGTCGCCCCCAGGTGCGGACGGCATGGAGCAGCGCAGCCAAGGACATGGCAGCCGAGCAGCAGGCATAAGACTCCGTCCTCGCACCCCGTTGTGTGCAGATGATGCTGCAGGGCGCGGGCGGAGGGCATGACCACCATGGTGCTGCTGGGCCGCCTGGGCAATCTGCGGCGGGCCCTGGAGGCGGTGGGTGGGGCGGGGCAGGGGCGGAACGGGGACAGAGGGGGTGGGAGGGGGGCGGGGAGGTTTTTGGGCACTCTAAAAGGTTCACCATCACTGGTCTAGGAGGAGCCAAGGGAACAGCTTTCACTCCTGCTGTTGAGCTGAAGGGTTTCTCCAGCCCTATAAACAATTTTGGGAATCAGATGAGAAAGATTTGTGCAAGAAATTATCTTCTAACCAAAGATATTGTGATCTAGAAACAGAAAAGGCGACCAGTACAATTTACACAGAAAAATAATTGCCCCTCAGTTAATAAAGCTATTCTCTTTTTCATTCATCCCTTGGCACATTTCTATTCATTATTTCTCCATATAACTAGTGGAAGAGAAAATACTGTGTGAAAAAGGTAGAGTAGAAGTCTTAAGAAATAAAGAGATATAAATGTAATCAAAAATAAGTACTTCTTTGCATAAGCAGATAATTCAAGGAAGATTCGTCACTGTTCTCAGCATGTTTTTTTCTGGCTAGCCGATTCCTTAGAAATTCCTCCTCACTGCTGAAAAACAAATAGTTATTCTTTGGAATCTACAAATTCAATTTTTTTTTACAATGCATTCTGATTGACAAGGCATGTTGAACTTATAACAAAACATTGTAGTACAAAATGTGAAGAGCTGGGTTATAGTGTTCCAGTAAACACATCCGGTTTTACTCCATTCCATTTCAATTCTGTTTATTCCCAAACTGGTCTAGAGTGCTGAAATGTTAATCTCTTTTTTAGGCTCATTGCTGAATATGAAATTTGGAGTTTAGGTTTTTCTCCCGTAAAGAAGGAAGGGGCAGAGAATGAATAAAATGTCAACGCATAGAATAATATTTTTGCTATTTGTAAACCAATCATCAACACATCTCTTTGAACTGCTGACAACAAAAATTAAAAAAAAAGCAGTAAAATCAAACAAGCAATTAAGTATCCAATCAGGCACTTGCGCTGCCCAATTGTGACAAGAATCACAGGAAATTTAAAATATTTAAAATTAATTTCCTTTTAACAGGAACGGTTACAATAATTAAATTTGATTTTAAAACCAAATACCCCTGGAAGCTGCTCTCTAGGCAGCGAGCGAGTCTGGGACCTGCCCGCCCTTCTGAAGCAATTAACAAATAAATACGAGGTTATCCCCAGGCTTTGGATATTAATTCAGAAAGGCTGGGAGACGGCAACAGGAAGAGAGAAAAGCAGTTTAAAACCCAGTTGAATTATCCATTTCTTTGCATTTTTCAAATATTCACCCGGAAATGCTTTGAAAGAATAACCTGCATGAGTCACTAGGGAGACCAACTCCTTAAAAAAAATAAATAAGCGGGACTTGAGTTGGTTAAATGAGAATATTTCCTCCACAGGATGACGCACTTAAGAGAGAAGAATTGCCTTTTCAAAAGAATATTACGTTTGGAAGCCTGGGATACAGTTTCTCCTTTTGCCTTCCGCTGCGGACTATTTTAAACTTCCTGCTGCTACAATACCGTGTATACACAAAAAAAGGTAAAGAAGGAATCCGTTTCCTCGCGACATTTTCATCAGCAAATAATATCCTACTAAACCGTACTGCCTGATTCACCACGCTGTTTGAGCAATGCATGCTCGTTTCCTATTTAAAAGCCCAGAAGACTAAAGCAAAAATAGTAAAAATAAATGCAAAATTATGTTCCGATCATATGTATGAGAATTGTGTTTCACTTTGAGAGCGGGCAACTAAATTTCATTTTTCATGTGTGCCGTTGTGCCCACAGTTAAAAAAAAAAAAAGACAATAAAGATTCTCTTATCTCTTAATTCCTTCACGTCCATTCTAAACCAGAGCCTTACTGAATCTTAAAGTGAACCCATTAGATAAGGTCAAAAGACACCGGAAAGAGGTCCCGTTGACAAGAGGGTTTGTTCTAGGCTTGTTAAAACTTGGACCCAAATCTCTTAAGTCCATTATTTTTGCACAGAAGGAAAAAAAAAATCCCACCTGACATTCATCAAATTGGGAGCATCTCTACTCAACATCCATCAGAAATGGTGTAGGCTACCTTGGCTCTTTTATGACTCGTGGACTTCAACTCCCAGAATTCCTGAGCCAGCTTGGCTGGCTCAGGAATTCTGGGAGTTGAAGTCCACGAGTCATAAAAGAGCCAAGGTTGCCTACCCCTGNAAGCAGTAAAATCAAACAAGCAATTAAGTATCCAATCAGGCACTTGCGCTGCCCAATTGTGACAAGAATCACAGGAAATTTAAAATATTTAAAATTAATTTCCTTTTAACAGGAACGGTTACAATAATTAAATTTGATTTTAAAACCAAATACCCCTGGAAGCTGCTCTCTAGGCAGCGAGCGAGTCTGGGACCTGCCCTTCTGAAGCAATTGACAAATAAATACGAGCTTATCCCCAGGCTTTGGATATTAATTCAGACAGGCTGGGAGACGGCAACAGGAAGAGAGAAAAGCAGTTTAAAACCCAGTTGAATTATCCATTTCTTTGCATTTTTCAAATATCCACACGGAAATGCTTTGAAAGAATAACCTGCATGAGTCACCAGGAAGACCAACTCCTTAAAAAAAAATAATAAGCGGGACTTGAGTTGGTTAAATGAGAATATTTCCTCCACAGGATGACGCACTTAGAAGAATTGCCTTTTGAAAAGAATATTACGTTTGGAAGCCTGGGATACAGTTTCTCCTTTTGCCTTCCGCTGCGGACTATTTTAAACTTCCTGCTGCCTACAATACCGTGTACACAAAAAAAAGTAAAGAAGGAATTCGTTTCCTGGCGACATTTTCATCAGCAAATATCCTACTAAACCGTACTGCCTGATTCACCACGCTGTTTGAGCAATGCATGCTCGTTTCCTATTTAAAAGCCCAGAAGACTAAAGCAAAAATAGTAAAAATAAATGCAAAATTATGTTCCGATCATATGCATGAGAATTGTGTTTCACTTTGAGAGCGGGCAACTAAATTTCATTTTTGATGTGTGCCGTTGTGCCCACCGTAAAAAAAAATAAATGACAATAAAGGTTCTCTTATCTCTTAATTCCTTCACGTCCATTCTAAACCAGAGCCTTACTGAATCTTAAAGTGAACCCGTTAGATAAGGTCAAAAGACACCGGAAAGAGGTCCCGTTGACAAGAGGGTTTGTTCTAGGCTTGTTAAAACTTGGACCCAAATCTCTTAAGTCCATTATTTTTGCACAGAAGGAAAAAAAAAAATCCCACCTGACATTCATCAAATTGGGAGCATCTCTACTCAACATCCATCAGAAATGGTGTAGGCTACCTTGGCTCTTTTATGACTCGTGGACTTCAACTCCCAGAATTCCTGAGCCAGCTTGGCTGGCTCAGGAATTCTGGGAGTTGAAGTCCACGAGTCATAAAAGAGCCAAGGTTGCCTACCCCTGGCACTGTAGGCTGTCCTGCTTGGGCGGGGGGGGGGGGGGGTTGGACTAGATGACCTACAAGATCCCTTCCAACTCTGTAATTCTAATTCTAACACTACTTGGGTTAACAGACCTAAAACAGACCACGGTTTCGACACTAATCCCTAACCTGCCCTTCCTTTAACTCTGAAACAACCCAAGGCCAGCAAATCCTGCGCTTGGCGTCTCCGCCCGTTTAGAAGCGCTTCCTCCAGACTTCTTCAGACGTTGCGTGTGACAACCTTCCCCTTACGACGTGAACCGAACGCCTTCGAGTGGAAAACTAGGACTTGACGACCCTTTTAATCGAGCAGCTGCTTTATTTGCAGGACCGCGCGTGCGTCCTTGCAATGCGAAGAATGTACAGGCAAAAAAACATAAACATCAAATCGACGCCACCGAAGTTCGTGCGCCTTTCGCGAAGTTCGCTTGGCGAAAAACGCACCGCAAAGCGTTCGAGCACGTGGTGCAAACTCCAGGCCCGGCTACCTTCCACCGGGCCACGTGTTGCATTTTCCCAGGGGTTGCATCTTTCGGGGGGGGGGGAGAAGAGTTTTAAACTTTGCCGAATCCAGGATTCTCCTCCACCCCCCCCGCCCTTTCCTCAAGGAAAGAGCCCTCCGCCGCCGTTCTTCTCTGTCCCCCCCCCCGCAAAAAAAAAAAAAAAAAAAAACGGCCCAGGGCTTTGGGCTCCGCACCCCGCAGGCGGGACGCTCAATCCCGGGAGTGAAGCCTCGCCGATTCAAATTCAGCCGTCTCCCCGCCTCCTGCTCCTCCTGCCCCGCCTTTGCCTGGACTGGGACTGGTAGGGAGCGACCTCGAGGCCTTCCTTCCCCGGTTGTTGTTAGAGGACATTTGCTTCGGCTTCCCCAGGACCACCACGAAACTCCGATTTATAGCTCTCTCCACTTTCCGTATCTATATCTATATGCGGCGGGTGAGTCCGATTGGGCAATACTTCGCTCTGTTTTCTCTCTCTCCCCCCACTCCTTCCCCCACTCCCCCCATCTCCATAGCTAAACCAGACCACTGATTGCTCGGTCTGCCCCCCGTAATATGCCCTCAGCGTTTGAGAAATAGGTAGGTGTAAACGGAGCAAGAGTTTGGCTGCGCATGGACGAAGTTCCTTTCTTCCTTCCCATGGCGAAGCTAAGCAATGGGAGGGGAGAAATCTTGGCAGAAGATTGGAAAAAGTAATTACCAGATTGTGTAAGAGAAGCGACAGCTAAGAGACCTGGCGTTCTTTTCATCCCAACATTTGCAAAAAAAAAAAAAAAACACCTTGGGATTTTGTAGCAAGTTATCCAATAGTAACAATAGCTTATTTTTTTTAACAAAAAATAACAGGTAAGGGCCCTTTTATAGGAAATGAGTATAGGAGGTCAATGCAATACATTAAAGTTGATCCTAGCTTTAAAACCATACTGGCTCGCTGTAATTAACATGATACACATTTAAAAAAAAAGTCTTTTGGTATAGTGTAATGGTGACCCTATCTGTATTTGTATACAAACCTTTGCAGTCATACTAAAAGGGCTGGAATATAAATGCCAAATTTAAAATTTTGCCAATGTCCAAAATAAGCTCGTTCAGTCACCAAATAGTTCCTGGTGGTCTGCATGATAGTCAGTTCTTTTGATGAGTACAATGTCATAACTCAATGGAACTTTTATCTCATAAGGATAATCTACCTCCAGCATGTGAAAAACTGAAATATCCTGCTTGGTCAGCCGGTGGTAAATCTTTAAAGTTACTAAGCCAGAGGCAAGTGGCTTTTTAAAAAAAATGAAATGTTTACTGTATATGAGAAGCTCCATAGATTTCAACAGGACTTTCTTACATTAAAAATTTAGGCTTAATGAAAAGGGTGAAGGAAACTGGAGGATTTTTAAGGCTGTTTGAGGTTGATATCTATTTAAAAGGCTGGCATAACATGTGAAATCTTGACAAAACCTTGGTTTATGGCTACACATGGTGTATGAACCCAATTAAACATATTATTTTGATAAATCATGAGTATAGCCTCATATTTGCTATCTGGAATGCTCCTAGCTAAAAATTTGGGACAAAACTCTTGTAACCTCAGTCAACTTGTGTTGCCAAGCCTGGACTGGGTTGCTTAACAATGGGACCCTAATATTCTACTTTAATCCAGACCTTGTTGCCACTTCCGTTTGCAACTGTTGTGGCTTTCTCTACTTAATTTTTTCTTCCTTGATAAATATGCAGTGGGCAAATTTGGCATAAGGCTAAGGCTAAAACTGATCTTTAAAAGAATTATCGCTGTGTTTTTGTTTTTAATTGGACCTTGTGCTACAATGCTGTAGTAGTCTTCTGTGTCCATCAGCTTCTCAGTAGATCCATCAAATTGGAGGGTTTTTTTCAGTCAAAGACCTTCTACCCAGTGCTTATAATGCAGTTCCACTAATTCAGTGGTGGCGAACCTTTTAGAGACCGAGTGCCCAAAAACAGGCCACGCCCCCACCCTGCTCGCTCCGCCCCACCTCATCCCCATCCGGGCCCCACCTGCCCGCAGGGCCACCCATCACCTCCACAGATCGCCCAGGCGGCCCAGCAGCGCCATGGCAGCCGCGCCCTCTGCCTGCACCCCACAGAATCAACTGCACGCGACGGGGCATGAGGGTGGAGTCTTGTCCCCGCTGCCCAGCTGCCATGTTCTTGGCTGCGCTGCTCTGCATGGGCCGCGCTTGGGGGCAGCTCTCTTCTAGGGGGGCTGCTGGGGAGGTGGGGGCCACGGGGAGGCGGGGCTGGGGCAACAGCGCACATGCCCACAGAGAGGGCTCCGAGTGCCACCTCTGGCACGCGTGCCATAGGTTCGCCACCACTGCACTAAGTCTTATTCATGGAGGGGGGGGTTGTGTGTCCAAGAAATATTGTGACCTCTAAATGAAGCTCTAATCTGAGGCAGAAAAAAGAAGGCAGGCACTAAGAATTTAATATTTTTTTCTGATTCAAGAAGACTGTTTTTATACCCGTAAATCCTGAATTTTGAATGTGTGTTTTGTTTTAAACCAGTTTGGGGTGAGGAGAAGAAATCTTGTTTACAACTCATTGTATAGAGATTGTAGGTTATTTGAAGGACGGCTGTGATTCATAAAGAAAAAACCCTAGTCTACAGCAATAGATCTTCAGTTTTAAGGATAGAGTAGCTTTATTGTTAGCAAGTATAAACAGGACAGTACTTTGTTCTTTGTTGGCTGTTTCAGTGTTTTAGGGGTTTTAGCTTGATTTAAATTAAATTATAAAATCTAAAGTCGGTATGTGTTGATTTGGTTCATTCCCTCCTAGTACTGTGGTCAGTACTAATCCCTTTCTTTGCACTGTTGAGGTTGATAAGAGGCAAAATGTGACCTCATTTGCATAGAATGGAATGGAATACGGGAATCAAATTCCAATAATCAGAAATTGCCCATGGTAAACCTTAATGCAGAGTACATTAACTGCATTGGGTGACTTTTCAAAACCCAGAAAATCAAAATCAAAAAAGACATCTGGGCTTAATTTGTTTGATAAACTCAGCCGTTATGATTTCTACAGTTCTGCCCTATAGGCTGGCAATTTATTCCAGAAATCATGGTATAAACCATGATTCAGTTTAAGGCTGATCGCATAGGCTCTGCTCGTACACTAAGCTTGATTAACGGTTAATACTATTAAGGTTTCCAGAATTAGCACTTTGCCAGGATTTGCTCAGCACATGTAACCATAAACATTTTTTCTCATGTTTTACCATATTTTATTCTAAGGAATTATATTAACCCAGCAAATATTGCTTGGCTCCTACATAGCTCTAAGACAGAAACTCTGATATACAAAGTGCAATATTTAGTTCAATTATAATTTATATGTCTTGTTTCTTACCTGCTTAAAAATGGCAATGCAAGTAAGAGCTTTCAGGGCATCAAGGTTTTTGTGATAAGACGGTAAACATTGTCTCCTGGCAGATTTGCAGAGAATTTAGTGTTTGCCTAATAATAATAACAACAACACTGATCTTATTTTGGCACGGGAAACTTAACAGTTTAGACCCAGTTAGCTTTTGTAGGGGAGATTTGAAGGACCCTAAGGCTGTAAATTACCGTAGACTTTTTTTTCTTCCATTCCCTCGTGTCCAATTCTCAGAGACTGCCTAGACAAGTCTTTCTAGTCTTCTTGTGTCAAGGTTTTTCAGAACTGGTTTGCCATTGTCTTCTTCCTAGGGCTGAGAGAAAGTGACTGGCCAGCTGCCTTTGTGTCCAAAGCAGGACTGGAACTCACATTTTTAGTGTTCTTCCATGCTGAAGATGGGAAACTGCTTCTTAGCAGATATAGGACTTTTAGGAAAAGAAATGGTTGTTTTTCTACCCCCTTTTCTGCTTAAAATATTGTATATGGTAGTAATAGTGGTTACTGTATAACAGTGTTAGAAAGCAGTTAATATAAACTGCATTATTGTACCACATAATTCTTCGTAAAGAGAGGGAAGAAACTTAAGAGAGAAAATAACAGGAGAGGAAATATAAATGTGGGACGAGGGGGGACATGATAGCAGTGTTCCAATATCTCAGGGGCTGCCCCAAAGAACAGGGAGTGAAGCTATTCTCCAAAGCCCCTGAAGGCAGGACAAGAAGCAACGGATGGAAACTAATCAAGGAGAGAAGCAACCTAGAAGTAAGGAGAAACTTCCTGACAGTTAGAACAATTAACCAGTGGAACAACGTGCCTCCAGAAGCGGTGAATGCTCCAACACCGGAAGATTTTAAGAAGAGACTGGACAGCCATTTGTCTGAAATGGTATAGGGTTTCCTGCCTGAGCAGGGGGTTGGAACAGATGACCTTCAAGGTCCCTTCCAACTTTACTATTATTATTATTATTATTATTATTATTATTATTATTATTATTATTATTACTACTACTATTACTATTACTATTACTATTATTGTATGCATGTAATAATAGGTAAGCAAGATGTCAACGCTGCTAACATTGGATATTTTTGCATTGACAACAGATGGAAATGTAGCCATTTTTCCCTTTCGCTTTTAGAGTTAAATGATGCTGGGAGGGGGGATGTGAATGAGAGTCCAGCTAGACATAACAACACTAAACATAGCGTGAGAATCAAGGTTATTGAACTCAGAGCTGATAAAGAATTGGTGAGCTGGAGAGGAAGCCCGTGCTCCAAGCTAATTGGGGAATGTGACTTATGACTGGTAATTGGAGGAGGGAATTGTGCTTTGATACTATGGGGAGGGGAATTCAGTTTTTGGCTTCGAAGTTCTTTTGAAGAGTTTCATCTGTCGGAACCATGACACAAGCATTTTGTGTGGCTTTAAGGCTATTATCCGCCAGTTGCTCTGGAGTGGGATGAAGGTAGCAATCAAAAAGCATTTTCAGACTTTTTTTCCTTGCCCTTCTCATAAAACTTTCCACAGACCACACCCATGCAAATTTGTTCTGCCTCCCTTTTCCCTTCAGGCTTTCTCCTCTTCCTGCTACCGCATGTGTAACAACCTGGAAACAGATCTGTTTTACTGGAGAAAAATCACCGGATTATCTTCAACTCTGGCAGTCCACAATAGTAGCAATGTGATGTATATGTTTTAAACAGCTGCTTCACTTAGTTTGGCTTCAGGTTAGAATTAACATGCATACCGGTAGCTGGTTCCTCCTTTCATAACACTTACCAAAATACACCGAAGTTTTGGAAGAAAATTAAAACTAAATAAAGTTTACCCGCAGGTTTGAAAAAAACCCCTGATGGAGTAATTTTGATTATTCATCCACAATTAAAACCAAAACTGTTTGTCATGGTTCCGACAGATGAAACCCTTCAAAAGAACTTCGAGGCATTGTTTACCTTAAAGAATCTTTATTTTGAGTATCATAACATCGGCACTGCATAATCGAAGCCAAAAATTGAATTCCCCTCCCCTGAGCACATAGTATCAATTCAAAGCACAATTCCCTCCTTCAGTTAACGGTCATAAATCACATTCCTCAATTAGCTTGAAACTCGGGCCTCCTCTCCAGTTCTCCAGCCCGCCAAGTCCTTATCAGCTCTGGTTACAATAACCTTGTTTCTCACACTAGGTCTAATGTTGTTATGTCTAGCTGGACTCTCGTTCACATCCCCCCTCCCAGCATCATCTAACTCTAAAAGCAAAAGGTAAAAGATGGCTACATTTCCCTAACAGATGAAAATGGTAGATATGTGACAGTTGGAATCAAAATGCAAGAGATTAATACTGTACAGGTAGTCCTCGATTTACAACCACAATTGAGCCCAAAATTTCTGTTGG
Source organism: Protobothrops mucrosquamatus (assembly GCF_001527695.2). NCBI lineage: Eukaryota > Metazoa > Chordata > Lepidosauria > Squamata > Viperidae > Protobothrops > Protobothrops mucrosquamatus. Next base: position 98,092 of record NW_015388238.1, on the reverse strand, counting down.
CTAAGTGAGACATTTGTTAAGTGAATTTTGCTCCGTTTTATGACCTTTCTTGCCACCGTTGTTAAGTGAATCACTGCAGTTAATAACCTGGTTGCTAAGTGAATCTGGCTTGCCCATTGACTTTGCTTGTCAGAAGGTGGCGAAATGTGATCACATGACCCTGGGACACCGCAACCGTCATAAAGTGTCTGAATTTTGATCACGTGACCCTGTGGACGCTACAATAATCCTAAGTGTGAAAAATAGTCATAAGTTGTTTTTTTCCAGTGCCCTTGTAACTTTGAATGGCCACTATGCAACTATACAACACTATGGAATGTTGTAAGTTGAGGACTCCCTGTAACTGTTGGTCTTTGCATACGAAATGATGATAAGGTTCATACAATTGGTGCTGAACTAAACCGTACAGATTATACTAGTGAATGCCTTAGAGCAGGGCTCTTCAAACTTGGCCCTTTTGTGACTTGTGGACTTCAACTTCCAGAATTCCTCAACCAGCGTGCACGTTGGCTGAGGAATTCTGGGAGTTGAAGTCCACAAGTCACAAAAAGGCCAAGTTTGAAGAGCCCTGCCTTAGAGCCCTGTATGAATCCATCAGTCCAATTCATCCAATTCAATCCAATTACTGTATGAATCCTACATTTTACTGAACCAGAATCCAGTTTGGTTTACTGTGGTTCATCAACCTAGTAATTGCAGTTCAGGTAGGCAAATGATGTTGCATGTATCATGAATTTGCCAGACACATGTACATGTTACGATGCATGTGATTTCATTGTACCAAATGCCTTTGTCAAGAAACCTTTAAACTGAGGGTTTAGTAACTACAGTTAATCCTAAACGTACAACTATGATTAGGGGACTGGAGGCTAAAACATATAAGGAACGGTTGCTGCAATTGGGTATGTCTAGTCTAATGAAGAGAAGGACGAGGGATGACATGATAGCAGTCTTCCAATATCTCAGGGGCTGCCACAAAGAAGAGGGAGTCAAGCTATTTTCCAAAGCGCCTGAAGGCAGGACGAGAAGAAATGGATGGAAACTAATCAAGGAGAGAAGCAACCTAGAACTAAGGAGAAATTTTCTGACAGTGAGGACAATTAACCAGTGGAACAGCCTGCCTCCAGAAACTGTGAATGCTCCAACACTGGAAGTTTTTAAGAAGAGACTGGACAGCCATTTGTCTGAAATGGTATAGGGTTTCCTGCCTGAGCAGGGGGTTGGACTAGATGACATCCAAGGTGCCTTCCAACTTTTTATTATTATTATTATTATTATTATTATTATTATTATTATTATTATTATTATTATTATTATTATTATTATTATTATTAATAATAATTTAGAGAGCGTTTGAAGTTAAAACGGCATTGAAAAAAGTGATTTATGACCATTTTCACATTTATGACCATTACAGCATCCCCATGGTCACGTGATCAAATTCAGCCGCTTGGTTAACTGTATTTATGACGGCTGGTCACATGATCACCTTTTGTAGCCTACTGACAAGCAAAGTCAATGGGGAAGCCAGATTCACTTACCAAACGTGTTACCAAACAACTGCAATGATTCACTTAACAACTGTGGCAAGAAAGGTCATAAAATGGGGCTAAATTCACTTAATAACTGTCTTGCTTAGCAATGGAAATTTGGGGCTCCATTGTCATAAGTCAAGGACTACCTGTATTGCAATGCTGGGCACCCATTTATGCAAGATAGCATGAAGCCAGAAGGGCAAAATTCATGTAAAACAACAAGGCAGAAATCACACCAGAATGGAAAACTCACAAGACTTCATGGCAGGAATGCGGATTATTATTATTAATGTTTTAAATTTAGGTTCCTGTAAATGATATCCTGAAGTGTTTGGAATAATACCTTACTTGTGTTAGTCTCTTAATTCTTCTATCTCTGCTTTTAGGTTAATGGCTTCACCGCCCATCACAATGGGGAGGATAACCCTTTGGGCAAAGAAATTGAATCTTTTCTGAGTGACCAACAACAATTCTCTTGCATCAGTAACCTTACCAAAGTGAATCCTGTCACCACCACATCTGGTAAGAGCTAAAACACTCTTAAAGAAAACAGTTTACTTCAGAACTGCTCTTCTTTTACACACACACACACACACACACACACACACACACGTTATTGCCCGTTCATGAAAATTCTTTGCTCCCTTGAAATCAACAATCAGTTTGTGGCATATGTTGTATTGCCTTTAATATAATTTGATTTTACATACACACACAATCAGGTTACTGCCCGTTCATGAAAATTCTTCTCTCACTTGAAATCAACAATCAGTTTGTGGCATATTTGATTTTACACACACATATACACACACACACACACACACAGAGAGAGAGAGAGAGAGAGAGAGAGAGAGAGAGAGAGAGAGAGTCAGGTTACTGCCTGTTCATGAAAATTCTTCTCTCACTTGAAATCAACAGTTTGTGGCATATATTGTATCGCCTTTAATATAATTTGATTTTACACACACATGCACACACACACACAGAGAGAGAGAGGTTACTGCCTGTTCATGAAAATTCTTCTCTCACTTGAAATCAACCATCAGTTTGTGGCATACATTGTATCACCTTTAATATAATTTCATTTAATAGACTCAGTTGAAGTGAGGAGTTGCTTTTTGTACATCAGAGATATTTGTCATTTGAACAATAATATCATGCAGAAATTGCAGGTAGTCTTCGACTTACGATCACAGTTGACTCAGGAATTCTGGGAGTTGAAGTCCATGAGTCATAAAAGAGCCAAGGTCGCCCACCCCTGGTATAGATTCTTTAAATCTGTACGCATGAACTTCAAACTCCCAGAATCCCCAAGCCGACGTGGCAATTGGTGGGGAATTGAAGCCCATGAAATTGAAATCAAGCTTGCTTGAATGCAATTACAGCCTGCCCCAAAAGATATTAGCAAATGAAGCAGAGACTTAATGTTCTCTGTTTTTGAAAATGGTCTCTAAAATAGATCAGTCAAAAGAGTCAGGTAGTAAATATTGTCAAAATGTTCTGCTACCTTTAGTCCTGAAGTGTCTGCAAGCGAGGTACGCTGTCGATGTGTTTTATACCAAAGCGGGGTGCAGCCTTGTGGCCATCAATCCCTTCCGCCCAGTACAGCCTCTCTACTCTCAAGAGCTCATGAAAGAATACCACACTGCTGCTTGTCTTCAGGTGAGAGGGGTTGATTGCTGCCTTTCTGAAAAACTAAACTGGGTTTAATGTTACGTTAGATTAATGTTTTTTTCAATCTTAGCAACTCTAAAATATATGTGGGGTCCTTGGTGCTCTCTGAGCTTGGTGGTTTTCTTGCAGACATTTCATGATCCAACTAGGTAACATCATCAGTGCTAGAAGGGAGTGGAGTTTGCCAGGGGGAAGGAGGAGGAGGAGGAGGAGGAGGAGGAGGAGGAGGAGGAGAAGAAGAACTGGGGGTCCTTGGGGGTCTCTGAGCTTGGTGGTTTTATTGCAGACGTTTCATGACCCAACTAGGTAACACCATCAGTGCTAGAAGGGGAGTGGAGTTTGCCAGGGGGAAGGAGGAGGAGGAGGAGGAGAACTGGGAGGTCCTTGGGGGTCTCTGAGCTTGGTGGTTTTCTTGCATACGTTTCATGACCCAACTAGGTAACATCATCAGTGCTAGAAGGGAGTGGGGTTTGCGGGGGGAAGGAGGAGGAGAACTGTGAGGACCTTGGTGCTCTCTGAGCTTGGTGGTTTTCTTGCAGACATTTCATGACCCAACTAGGTAACATCATCAATGCTAGCATTGATAATTTTATCTAGTTAGGTAATGAAACGTCTGCAAGAAAACCACCAAGCTCAGAGAGCACCAAGGACCCACAGGTCAACCCTAAGCTATAGATATTCTCTTCTGTTGGTCTAAGATGTATGGACTTCAACTCCCAGAATTCCCCAGTCAGCATACAGTACTAAGCACAACATGTACCATGGCATCATTGCATAAATTATATAATTTGAAATTTGTTTTACTTGTTTAATATTTTGTGTATTCATTCAGCTGTCAGGTTTCAAACTAATTTCACTGCATGGAATTTTACAATTATTTGTCTGATGTGTACACCACCTTGGTAAAGGCATATAATAAAAATGTTGCTAGTAATGTTAGTTTAGAACAGACATGTCAAACACAAGGCCCGGGGGCTGGATGCGGCCCGCGAAGTGATTTCATGTGGCCCACGAAGCCATCCTGGAAACAGTGAGGGAACGGTCCCCGCTGCCTTGGCCCTGGCCCAGGCCGGCCGGGAGCCAATGTACAATTTTGTGGTGGCCATCTATGCTGAAACGCATTCAGTCTTAGCTCCACAAGGCCGTCTGGAAACAGCGAGGAACCAGCCCCTGCTGTGTTGGCCCCGCTCCCTGGGTGCATGCTGGGGAGGTGTCACCCTTTGTGAGGAATGAAGAAATGGACCATGCCTTGGCGCTTGCCCCGGTCCCATCCCCTTCTGCCAGAGACCCTCAGATCTGTCCCACTCCTGCCCAGGCCCCCACAGGCACCCTTGACGCGAACGATGTAGAGCTGGCCATGCCCACCCAGTAGGCCACACCCACTCCATCCACACCCACCCAGTAGGCTGCACCCCCCCTGGCCACACACCCCTGGCCCCCCGAGGGCAACCTCAATGCTGATGCGGCCCTCAATGAAATTGAGTTTGACACCCCTGGTTTAGAACAAAGCATTGGACTGAAGCTTCCTATTGTTTAATTTTCTCAAATATATAGGGAGAGTCCAGGGAGAAGCAGTGCAGTCTATGGTTAGGGTGATGAGTTAGGAGTGGAGAGACCCAGCTTTTAGTGTTCTCTTAGGCATGGAAGTCACTGAATGACTTCACATCAGTACTCTTGCTTAGCCCGAACAAGCATGGACTCTGTGACAGGCCATCTAATAAATAGCAATAGCACTTAGACTTATATACCGCTCCATGGTGCTTTACAGCAATCTCCGAACGGTTTACAAATATCAGCATATGGCCCCCAACAATCTGGGTTCTCATTTTACCGACCTCGGAAGGATGGAAGGCTGAATCAACAACCTTGAGCCCGTCAGGATCGAACTCCAGACTATGGGCAGAGGTAGCCTGCAATACTGTATTCTAACCACTTCGCCACCAGGATTCCTATAATAAACAAAACTATCCCATCACAACGTGGATTGATAGCTTCACTGTAAGAAATCAGAGTGCATAGTGTAAAAGCAAGCCGATCCTGCAGTGTGGGACAAATTCAAAGAAAAACTACAATAACAACGACTGTTGGAGCCCAGAAGACAGGGAATTGATAAAGACCAAGATATGCTCATGTACATGAGGACTCGGCTTACCCTGGCTTTTGCTAATTTCCCAGTTCTGGTTCAGCCTTGTGTTCGGTGTACAGGGTTCATGTCCAGTTGTGTCCATGTGTGTGTGTGTATGTGTGTCTATCAAAACGGGCAAGATGGCAATTGTGGCACTACCTCCATCACCCATCCAAGATGTTACTGTCGGTTCCCTTTTGCTGAAAATGCCACAATCTGCCA
>NW_015388238.1:82650-92252 GCF_001527695.2 Protobothrops mucrosquamatus | reverse complement strand
TTACCCTGGCTTTTGCTAATTTCCCAGTTCTGGTTCAGCCTTGTGTTCGGTGTACAGGGTTCATGTCCAGTTGTGTCCATGTGTGTGTGTGTATGTGTGTCTATCAAAACGGGCAAGATGGCAATTGTGGCACTACCTCCATCACCCATCCAAGATGTTACTGTCGGTTCCCTTTTGCTGAAAATGCCACAATCTGCCATTGAATTGTCTCTTTCCATTTTTCTTTCCAATGGCTTGTGTACTTTTTTTCTTCCTTAGGAATTAAAACCTCACATTTTCACAGTAGCAGAAGAAAGCTACCGAAACGTCCAGAGCCAGATTCCATTAGTCAATCAGTCCATCATTGTTAGTGGGGAAAGCGGTGCTGGTAAGGTAAGCTGAGATCTCTTTAAAATTGCTTTGGGGAAATTTGGCATGCTCATTTCTGGCTGAATCGACCTACATGTTTGTGTGACCAGCAGATTTTTATTTATTTTTTTGGGACCGGCCTTCCGAAGGTTGCCACCTTAACCTACTTTTCCACGTTAGAAATTAAGATCTTTTTGTTTCATCCATTTCCAGTTTTGATTCGGATGGAATCCGTTTGTTCTTGCATCTGCTTAACTGTAGTTACTGAATCGGGATTAAAGAGAGAATCCAGATCCTGTTAAAGATGGTGCTTGATTCAAACCCGGAAGGGCTCTGCTCCTCTCTAATGTGGGAAGATGCAGAATTGGCCATTTTGTGTAATTTGTAACTGGGCATGGGGGATCAAATGGTAAAAAGTGCCTGAGGATGACACCCCACAAATGCCACCCTTTCCATGTTTGAGCCTGATGTCAGAACTACCACTAGGGTAGGGATAGGCAACCTTGGCTCTTTTATGACTCGTGGACTTCAACTCCCAGAATTCCTGAGCAGCCATGCTGAGGAGAAAGGGAGAGGTTTCCATGCTGAGCCATGCTGGCTCAGGAATTCTGGGAGTTGAAGTCCACGAGTCATAAAAGAGCCAAGGTTGCCTACCCCTGGTATAGGGCATCATTTACATGACAGTGTCACCACTCAGGTTATGATCACTTCCACATCATCATAGTTTGTCACTGCTGCCACAGATGCTACAAAACATTAAATAGCATTGCCCCATAATCCTCTACCATTCTACCATTCAAATAAAAAAATGTTTGCTGGAATTGGGTATGTCCAGATTAATGAAGAGAAGGACAAGGGTTGACAGGATAGCAGTCTTCCAACATCTGAGGGGCTGCCACAAAGAAGAGGGAGTCAAGCTATTCTCCAAAGCACCGGAAGGCAGGACAAGAAGCAACGGATGGAAACTAATCAAGGAGAGAAGCAACCTAGAACTAAGGAGAAATTTTGTGACTGTTAGAACAATTAACCAGTGGAACAACCTGCTTCCAGAAGCGGTGAATGCTCCAACACTGGAAGTTTTTAAGAAGAGATTAGACAACCATGTGTCTGAAATGGTATAGAGCAGGGGTGTCAAACTGCCGGCCCACAGGTCGGATACATCATAGCAAAACCACGCCTACCCCATTGCCGGCAATGTCAAAAAAGTCACAATACATCGCGACACGTCACATGACATTGCGAGGTTGACACCCCTGGTATAGAGTCTCTGGCCTGAGCGGGAGGTGGACTTGAAGACCTCCAAGGTCCCTTCCAACTATTCTATTCTGTTCTATTCTACTCTACTCTACTCTACTCTGTTCTCTGAGACAGGTGAACCACTTCCCCATATCACAACTGAGCCCAAAATTTCCACTGCCTAAGCAAGGCCGTTGTTAACTGAATGTCTCCCATTTTACAACCTTTCTGGTTAAGTGAATCACTGCAGTTGTTAAATTAGTCACACGGTTGTTAAGTGATAATCCGATGACTTCCCCATTGACGTTTTGCTTGTCGGCAGGTCACAAAAGGTGATCACATGACCCCCCGGGACACTGCAACCATCATAAATACATGCCAGTTGCAAAGCACCTGGAATTTGATCATGTGACCACGGGGATGCTGCAACAGTCATGAATGTGAAAAACAATAATAAGTCTCTTTTTCCAGTGCTGTTGTAACTTCAAATGATCACTAAATGAATGGTTGTAAGTTGAGGGCTACCTGTAATATATTTCCTTACTCTCTATTACAGGGGTCCCCAACCCCTGGGCCACGGCCTGTTACCGGACTGTGGCCCATTCAGAACTGGGCTGCAGTAGCGGTGAGCAGGCATACTTGCATGTGAACTTTCACTTGCATGAATAGCGGGCGGGCGCGTTCACATATGAAGTTACATTTGTGCAAACGGCAGGTGTGTACACATACTACACGCACGGAACTATCTCCTCTTCTCCCCACCGGTCCATCAAGCCAAGGGGATAGATGGGGAATTCATCAAATTTGCAGACGACACCAAGCTGGCAGGAATAGCTAACACTCCAGAAGACAGGCTTAGGATACAGGAGGATCTGGACAGACTTGAACACTGGGTGCTATCTAACAAAATGAAATTCAATGGTGAAAAAAGTAAGGTTCTACATTTAGGCAAGAAAAACCAAATGCACAGGTATAGTATAAGTGGTACCTTGCTCAATAGTAGTAACTGTGAGAGGGACCTCAGAGTCCTAGTGGACAATCACTTAAATAGGAGCCAGCAGTGTGCTGCAGCTGCCAAAAAAGCCAACCCAGAGCTGGGCTGCATTAACAGAGGGATAGAATCAAGATCACGTGAAGTGTTAATACCACTTTACAAGGCCTTGGTAAGGCCATACTTGGAATACTGCATCCAATTTTGGTCACCACGATATAAAAAAGATGCTGAGACTCTAGAAAGAGTACAGAGAAGAGCAACAAAGATGATTAGGGGACTGGAGGCTAAAACATATAAGGAACGGTTGCTGGAATTGGGTATGTCTAGTTTAACGAAGAGAAGGGCGAGGGGGGACATGATAGCAGTGTTCCAATATCTCAGGGGCTGCCACAAAGAAGAGGGAGTCAAGCTATTCTCCAAAGCGCCTGAAGGCAGGAGAAGAAGCAACGGATGGAAACTAATCAAGGAGAGAAGCAACCTAGAACTAAGGAGAAACTTCCTGACAGTGAGAACAATTGACCAGTGGAACAACCTGCCTCCAGAAGTGGTAAATGCTCCAACACTGGAAGTTTTTAATAAAGTTGGAAGGGACCTTGGAGGTCATCTAGTCCAACCCCCTGCTCAGGCAGGAACCCTACACCATTTCAGACAAATGGCTGTCCAGTCTCTTCTTAAAAACCTCCAGTGTTGGAGCATTCACCGCTTCTGGAGGCAGGTTGTTCCACTGGTATAGTGGTACAGGGTTTCCTGCCTGAGCAGGTGGTTGGACTAGATGACCTCCAAGGTCCCTTCCAACTTTATTATTATTATTATCAGCCAGAAAGGTTGGGGACCGCTGCCCTATTAGACCTTGTCAAAACTGCCTTTGTCTTGTTTCTGAGATATTATAAGTGGTGAGAGAAATCAGTGGCTGATATTCAGGGGTCTCTTTCTAGACATGGACCTCCCGCTGCCTGATGAAGTTTTATGCGACTGTTGCAGCTTCCCCTGACCTCCCAGAAGGCAGTATATCGGTGGAGAGGATAGAGCAACGCGTGTTGGATTCCAATCCTGTCATGGAAGCTTTTGGTAAAGATGATCTTTTTAATAAACAAAATGTTTGCTCTAGCCCAGGGGTAGGCAACCTTGGCTCTTTTATGACTCGTGGACTTCAACTCCCAGAATTCCTGAGCCAGCCATGCTGAGGGGAAAGGGAGAGGTTTCCATGCTGAGCCAGGCCGGCTCAGGAATTCTGGGAGTTGAAGTCCACGAGTCATAAAAGAACCAAGGTTGCCTACCCCTGCGCTAGCCAATAGAACCATCCAACTCAAATAAACCATCAATCTAATCCAATGCTTTTCAAGCTTGGTGACTTTAAGATGGGTGGACTTCAAGTCCCAGAATTCCCCATGTTGGCTGGGGAATTCTGGGAGTTGTAGCCTACCTGTCTTAAACTCTAGTCTGTTCAAACCATCCCAGACCATAGGTATTCGTAGCAAGATGAAGTTTCATCAAACGTGCTTTGTGATGTGATTGAACAAGCCTTGTTCTTTTGTATCTTGTGTGCAGCATTGTAACGTAAAGATAAAATTTGTTTGTTTGTTTTTTTGAAACAAATTTTATTGGTTTTTTAATTCTTAAGACAAAGTGCTCGAGACACACCGTGGTGCTGGGGTAATCAAAAATCCAAAGATAAAATATATATAGATAACTCAATCAGTACATCAAAATATTCCCTCTCTATTTCCCTCAACTAGCTTAATATATTTAAAATAGTCCATTTCTAACTTAAATTTCTATTAATCCTAAACCTGTTTTAGAGCTTTATGAAATTACAATACCATAATCAAATTTAACTTTAAATAAACACATTATCAGTTCAGGTATCCCTTCCAGATATATTCTAATTCCTTAATTTTATCATAAGTCTTATTTATTTCTTCTTCCACTAATATCTCCTAATTAAAATAAAATACTGATCTATCCTGTGCATATCTAATCCATCCATCAATCAATTTCTTTAAGCTAACAGAATAATATCAACCTTAAATCATTTAAGTCCATTAAACAAGATTCTAATTTCATCCAATTAATTATCATAGCTAATAACATCCATATTATCAAACAAACACATCATCTTGTTACAATAACATTCAATTAAATGGTATAGGGTTTCCTGCCTGAGCAGGGGGTTGGACTAGATGACCTTCAAGGTCCCTTCCAACTTTTTTATTATTATTATTATTATTATTATTATTATTATTATTATTATTATTATTATTATTATTATTATTATTATTAGTTCAATCCCAATCTAAAACACCTCTTCAGTTTTCTTCATTCCATTACATAATAGTTTTCATACAAATAAACCTATTATTCCAAAAAATGCATTCTTAATCTATTTAATCTATTTCAATATATATATATATATAAAATTTGTATTGCAGCCTGTGTGGCTCCGATACCTGTGAAAAAGCAGAAACTTACTTCTTTGTTTAAAAATACTGCTCAAGGCATAGTTCTTGCCTTTAGTTCTTCCAGCTAATTATGAAGTCAGACATACCAAAAGTAAAGTTGCCTAAAACCAATCATGAATAAAAAAAGTGAGATTGGGTTTCCACATTGCCCTAAGCTACATTTTTGTGAAAAAAAACAAAACAAAAAAACCCCACAACTGGTTGATTTACACAAGGCACTAAATTATAAATAGGAGTGGCCACATTTGGGGACCTTCAGGGCCCCAAGATGTAAAGCAATTAAACTAATTGGGTAAAACTGGTTTGGGAGATGGAGACATTTTTTTTAATTTATATATTAGTCCACTTTTGAGCCTTGCATTACTTTCCTGCCTTGAATAGTGAGAATTGGTACTATCTATTTTCAGCATTATTAGCTACACCAGACATGTCAAACACAAGGCCCCGGGGCCGGATGCGGCCCGCGAAGTGGTTTCATGTGGCCCGTGAAGCCATCCTGGAAACAAACAGTGAGGGAACGGCCCCCTCTGCCTTGGCCCTGGCCCAGGCCTGCCGGAGGGAGCCAATGTACAATTTTGTGGTGGCCATCTATGCTGAAACGCATTCAGTCTTAGCTCCACAAGGCCGTCCGGAAACAGTGAGGAACCAGCCCCTGCCATGTCGGCCCCGCCCCCTGGGTGCATGCTGGGGAGGTGTCACTCTTTGTGAGGAATGAAGAAATGGACCATGCCTTGGCGCTTGCCCCGGTCCCACCCCCTTCTGCCAGAGACCCTCAGATCTGTCCCACTCCTGCCCAGGCCCCCACAGGCACCCTTGACGCGAACGATGTAGAGCTGGCCATGCCCACCCAGTAGGCCACACCCACTCCCTCCACACCCACCCAGTAGGCCACACCCACCCTGGCCACACCCACCCGGCCCCCCGGAGGGCAACCACAATGCTGATGCGGCTCTCAATGAAATTGAGTTTGACACCCCTGAGCTACACTATAGAAGAAACAGAATCTTAAGCTATACATACACACACATACAGACAGACACACACTGAATGAATGAATGAATGAATGAATGAATGAATGAATGAATCACAGCAAAGTTTACATGCATGCTATGTCAAATTCCCTTGCATATTAGCATAATGTCTGAACTCTCTTTTACATTAATTCATACCTCCTTTAACCTTTGTGATAGACACATGTGGCTTGCATAATGCCAGTTTTTGTTAATTTCACAGGAAACGCATGCACCCTTCGGAATAACAACAGCAGCCGCTTTGGGAAATACATCCAACTTCACTTAAATAGGTACTGTCTGCTCCTTCACCTAGTGATATTCTCTTTAGACTTACTGCACTGATCAAGTTTCAGAGTCAAGGTTAAAAAGATAAATTCTCCTTTGAGTCTCCCGTTCACCTCCTGGTGATCTTAAGCATTTCTTCCAGGACTTTTAAATTATTATTTTTTTAAAAAAAAAAGTTAATGGATTTGAACTCCAATTCAATCTGAAGCTCTGGAAAATATCTTTGTAAGAAGCCATACAGGTGGTCCCCAATTTATGACCCAGACTGCAACTGGATTGCTGGTTTTAAATCATTACAGTCATAAGTCAAGGGACTCATGTGATCAGACTGGATTTTATGATACTTTTTGCAGTGGGCATTAAGCAATTCACTGTGGGTGTGAAGCAAATCCACAATCGTTATATGGATGCTGCTGTCATAAGTATGAAGCCATTCTTCCAAACAGGTGGTTTTTTTGCCAGAAACCGGCATAAAAAATGCTAGAAACTGACCCCCCCCAAAAAAGATCACAAGGTCACATGATTGTGGCGCATTGCATCTGATCATAAAGGCACACTGGTTGCCAAGTGCCCAAAATATGGTCACATGACTGCTGTGGAAGGTAGTACATTTCAGGATGGCCATAAATGCTTTAAGACAGAGGTCCCCAACCTCTTGGGCACCAGGGACTGGTTCCGTGGAGAGAGATTTTTCCGTGGACCGGAAAGGGCGTGGTTTTGTGTACTGCCTGCATCCCGTGGATGGGGCTTTGCTTGTTTGTGCGGACCGGTTGCTGGCATGCCGTGGCCTGGTACCGGTCCACGTACTGGGGTTTAGGAGCCACAAAGCACCATTCCATGCCTGTAATAATTTCAAACAATCCTAAAGCCACCAGTTGTAAGTCGAGGACTGCCTTATTCTGGGCAAGGATTTTATTACGCATTGCATCCAGGGGTTGGATCAAAACAGGCAAGACCACCAATGCGGCATTAAGGTAGAAGGGTGGAGCTTGCATCACACCTGGCATCCTGTCTATTTTGAATGCCCATCAGATCTGTTGAGACTACGTTTCTCAGAATCCTTAGCTATTATGGCCATTGACTGGAAGATTCTTGAAGTTATAATCCTTGCTTTTTGCTATCCATTGGGTTGGGACAGCCTGTGTGTGAAAGAAAGGTCTTTGGGGATAGAATGGGGAATGTAATTTTGCTGCTCCTCCACTGTTCCTAGAGCAGGGCTTTTCAACCAGTGGTACAGGTACCACCTGTGGTACATTGGCACCTGGCAGGTGGTACGTGACCATCCTAGAAAAGTAGTAGCAGGGAAGGGGAATGAGCTGAACCGGTGGCAGCACCGCACAAGCCTGAGCGAGAGATAGCTGGAGCTGCAGGGCTGTCAGGGCTCAGCGGAAGTGCCAGGATCAGCGCTTCTTCGGGACTGTCAGGGCTCAGTGGAAGCACCAGGATCAGCGCCAGGCTCCAGCTGGAGCTCGGCGCTGATCCTGGCGCTTCTGCTGAGCCCAAAAGAAGCGCCAATCAGCTGGAATGTTGCAGCATCTCCAGGGTCTTGTGATTTACATTCAGATGCTTGGCAACTGATTCATATTTATGACGGTCACAGTGTCCCAGGGTCATGTGAAGTGACCAAAACCTGCTGCAACCACCCAGCAGATGGGGGGAATAAAAACCAAACACCACCCCACCCCACCCCCATTGCCAATCCTCAACAGAAATGCTCACAACAATGAAAACCTCGGACAGGAGGAAGAGCGCCACCGGGCGCTGTCTTGTTCGGCTGTGGCTTGGGAGGCACTTTTTTCAGTGCCATTGTAACTTCGAACAGTCACTAAGTGAACTGTTGTAAGTTGAGGACTACCTGTACTTTATCATTTTTTCCCTTTTTTTTTTGGTCATCAAGTTTTTGACACCTTGCTAGGCGACTGGTGGTAACCGGATGTTGCCATATCCTAAAAGTGGTACAATGGGTGAAAAAGGTTGAAAAGCCCTGTCCTAGAGTCTATGAATTTAATTTTAAACTACCATTTCTGCAGATCTCAGCTTTTAACAAGTGCATCCATTCAGACTTTTCTTCTGGAGAAAACGAGAGTTGCCTATCAAGCCCCTCAGGAAAGGAATTTCCATATTTTTTACCAGGTTTGTGTTTCTGTTGTGTTGGTTTAATGTGAATCAATAACTTCCTTTTTTAAAAAATTTGTGTGCGCATAAAGATGCCCGGAAAATAGTTTCTGCTTGGTTGCTGAGGGTCACAATATGAGAAATATCCTTTTTTTAACAGAATAATCTGTTTGCTTCAATTGCCAAGCTGTTTTTCTTACTTTCCAGATCGCAAAAGGAGCCACGCTGGATGAGCGCCAAGAATGGGATCTTCTGGAGAGTGCACAATTCTGTTGGCTTCCAAATTCTGAAAAGACTCTAGAAGGTAGCATTTGAAAGCCCAGATCTTGTAAAGACCCTCTTAGGTGTCTTTAAAAAAAAAGGAAGAAATTGACTACAAGCCTAAATAAATAAAATGTAGTGTAATTAATAATATTTCAAGTTGAATTGTTATTATAGAAAAGAGGAGTAGATGAAAAAATGATGGAACAAATTCTGAGATTAGCATTCAAACAAAGACAATAAGGAACTCCTGTTGCCTTTTTTTTTTTAACTCTCAAACATCCACTTGAAATAATAATAATAATGATAAAGTTGGAAGGCACCTTGGAGGTCATCTAGTCCAATCCCCTGCTCAGGTAGGAAACCCTATACCATTTCGGAAAAATGATTTTTATATCATTTCTGAGGCACTTCGGTAGGATTATTTCATTAGAGCTTAATCCCCCAGCAAGTGCTTGGGATTTTCGTTTGCTTTTAGAAAATTTATTTATTTATTAAGAAAATTTATATGGCTGCCCAACTCACTCTGAGTGACTCCGGGCAGCTTACAAGGATAAAAACCCAATGGGAAAACCAATAATCCCCCCACACCCCCATTTCTTTCAAATGTCATGGTTCCAATAGATGAAACTCTTCAAAGAATTTCGAGGCATTGTTTACCTTAAAGAATCTATTTGAGAAGCATAGCATTGGCATGTAACGCCGCTGCTGCGCGAGCTGCACTGGTTGCCAGTGGCCTTCCGGGTACGCTTTAAGGTGTTAGTTACCACCTTTAAAGCGCTCCATGGCATAGGACCTGGATACCTCCGAGACCGCCTTCTGCCACAGATTCCCTCCCACAGACCGGTACGCTCCCACAGAGCGGGCCTCCTCAGGGTGCCGTCGGCCAAG
>NW_015388238.1:69861-82445 GCF_001527695.2 Protobothrops mucrosquamatus | reverse complement strand
TCAGCAAGCGGGACTGACCTAGGGTGAATTTTAAATAGGGACAATTTTAATGATTTTAATAAGACACAGCTATAAATATTTGGTTTTTAATTGGCTTTTATAGGGGAAATGTTTTATATTGTTTTAACATGCTGTGAGCCGCCCTGAGTCCCATGGGGAGAAGGGCGGCATATAAGTTAAATAAATAAATAAATAAATTAATTAATTAACACAATTGAAGCCAAAAACTGGATTCCTCTCCCCTCAGCACATAGTATCAAAGCACAATTCCGTCCTCCAATTAACAGTCATAAATCACATTCTCCAATTAGTTTGAAATGCAGGCTTTCCCTCCAGTTCTCCAGCCTGGCCAATTCTTATCATCTCTTATTTCAATAACCTTGGTTCACACACTAGGTTCAGTATTGTTATGTCTAGCTAAACTCTCATGCACATTCCTCCCCCCAGCATCATGTAACCCTAACTCTAACTCTAAGAGTAAAACATAAGAAGAAAATGTTAGCAGCGTTGACATCAGTACTGCTTGAATGTCAATGTTTAATGTGAAAGGCAGGAAAAAATCTTTAAATGCAGGGAAAAGGACAATATTTTCTTTTTTCACGAAAGAGAAAACAAATGTGCTTTTGTCTCATCCATTTTTTCATGATTCTGCCCATTTATTTATTTTTTTGAAGCAGGCAGGGTCAAGTACAGTCCCTGCCTGCAGTTTCAATTCTTAAAATGCTGTTCTTGCACTTGAGCAGTTTGGCCTTACTAGGTTGGTTCTGATTCAGTACCGTTGCATGTTATCTCAGGCTGTTGGTTCAGATGTAGCAGCAAATCATTGTTAGGCCTTACAAATCATGATCTGGGACTGCATTGAAGCCACCTGATTTTCGGGAGAGGAAGAGAGAACCTCCATCTAATGAATGTCTCTTTGCCTTGTAGAAGACTCTTTTGATGTCACTCGGGAGGCCATGACCCATCTGGGCATTGACAGTTTCACCCAGAATAATGTTTTTAAGGTCAGTTAAACCTTAATAATAATAATAATAATAATAATAATAATAATAATAATAATAATAAAGTTGGAAGGGACCTTGGAGGTCATCGAGTCCAACCCCCTGCCCAGGCAGGAACCCTATACCATTTCAGACAAACGGCTGTCCAGTCTCTTCTTAAAAACTTCCAGTGTTGGAGCATTCACCGCTTCTGGAGGCAAGGAGTTCCACTGGTTAATTGTTCTAACATTCAGGAAGTTTCTCCTTAGTTCCAGGTTGCTTCTCTCCTTGATTAGTTTCCACCCATTGCTTCTCGTCCTGCCTTCAGGCGCTTTGGAGAATAGCTTGACTCCCTCTTCTTTGTGGCAGCCCCTTGGCTCAGTAGCAGTTGGATTGATTGATTGATTGATCGATTGATAGGATTGGTAAGGCCACCTAATCAGCATGTATTGATCTCTGAGGGTGATTTAGCACGTCTCGAATTTCAACAGCCTGGCTGTCAACTGTCCAGTTGGCATTTCCAGAAAATAAACTCTTGGGGCATGGTTTTACCAAGGTCATAATACTTTACTGAAAAATTAGAAGAAAACGAAACCAGCTCTGGTTTTTGCCGTTCAAAGGCTTGCTTAGTTAAATGATAGACTCCCTCACCCCCACCCACCGGGTGTTCACTTTGTCCAATTGTAATATTTCTTCTTGTTATGGAAACAGTCCACTTCTCCTTCGAGCAGCTGGCCTTGACTCTCAGTTGCCTAGACCAGAGGTCCCCAACCTTTTGGGCACCAGGGACCTCCTCCGTGGAGAGAGGTTTTTCCGCGACCAGAGGGGGCCGTGGTTTTGTGTGCTGCCCGCATCCCACGGATGGGGCTTTGCTTGTTTGTGCAGACCGGTTGCTGGAATGTCGTGACCCGGTACTGGTCCACGGACTGGGGGTTGGAGACCCCTGGCCTAAACATCAGACAGGAAGGCGGTGCAGAGAGTGGTGAGGACGGCTGAAAAGATCATTGGCAGTTCCCTCCCTCCCATCCAGGACATAGCACGGAAGCGCTGCTTGAGCAGGGTCCGTAAGATTATCTGGGGCGCTACACATCCTCTTCACGACCTGTTTTTCTTGTTCCCTTCTGGGAGGGGGGGGCTCCGTGGTATCCGAAGCAGAACATCCAGATTCAGCCATAGTTTCATTCCATACAGCATTAACCTTGTGAACTCTCAAGCTTCCTCCTTCCATTATATGTTCAAGATGGACAGTATTTAATATTCATTTGCTATGTATAAGTAGGGGTGTGGGTCTATACATATGTCGTACATAGTATGTTTAGGTGTGTGTCATGTATGTGTTTCACTTTGAGAACGGACAACTAAATTTCATTTTTGATGTGTGCCGTTGTGTCCACAGTAAAAAAAAATGACAATAAAGGTTATCTTATCTCTCACCTTTGCATTCCATTGTCAAGATATGAGCAAAAGAGAAAATCTAGGTGAAAAGGCGAATTGTTCTTGACACTGGCTTCATGCCCTAGGGGGCTTTTATGCTAGGGTGGGTCTCTTTTCAAATCTTCTGCTGGACAGTTCCTAGTAAACTCAGTTTCTGAGTATGGATCCTTGTTCAGCCCAAAAACATCACCTGTACAGAATACAGAGAAACTAACCAATTTGCGATCTCTTTTTGTTAACAGATACTAGCTGGTCTTCTCCATTTGGGCAATATTCAGTTCTGTGAGTCAGAAGATGAGGCACAACTTTGTGAGTTAGAAGACCTGGCCAAAGGTGAGCTGCCCAAGAGCAAGGTCCTCCAGTCTCAAAAGAACCTTAGTTTCAGCTTTGCCGAATCATGGTTTAACACTGAAGATGGTGTAAAACCAGCCAGCTGGAGCTTATTCAGCAAAGTACGTCATAATATAATGTAGGAACGCAATTGGTTATCCAACAGATCTTTGTATATATCAGTGGTGGCGAACCTATGGCACGGGTGCCAGAGGCGGCACTCGGAGCCCTCTCTGTGGGCACACGTGCCGTTGCCCCAGCCTCGCCTCCCCCCGCGACCCCCTCCTCACCAGCAGCCCCCCTGAAGGAGAGTCGCCCCCCTCCCACGGAGCAGCGCAGCCAAGGACATGGCAGCCAGGCAGCGTAGACAAGACTCTGCCCTCACGCCCCATCGTGCACAGTTGATGCTGCAGGGCTCGGGCAGAGGGCGTGACTGGGTGATTTGTGGCGGGCCCTGGAGGTGGTGAGTGGCCGTGTGGGCAGGCGGGGCAGGGGATGGTTGCTGACTTAGAAAACTTTAGGATGACATTTTCACATTTCGTATTTCTGAACCGGCCATAGATCAAACCAATATATTCTCCTAAGCTTCATACTGTAGAACAGAAATTTATCCAGGCTATTTTAAGAAAAATGGCTGACTTTTTTGTTTTTTAAATGATTCTTTTAAAACAAGGCTTTGCAGAGACTGCTTCCCGGCTTTTAAGAGTGCCTGAGGAGCGTTTGTTGGACACACTCAGGATCCGGACGATAACTGCTGGGAGACAACGGCAGGTGTTCAGGAAGCCTTGTCTCAAGGCAGAGTGTGGAACAAGGAGGGACTGTCTGGCCAAGGTGATTTACGCCAGGTAAGTCCTTAGACCAGCATGGCTGCCTGGGGAATTCTGGGAATTGAAGTCCATACATTTTCAAATGGCCGAGGTTGAAAAACACTGCCTTAGATCAGAGCTTTTCAACCTTTTCACCCATTGTACCACTTTTAGGATATGGCAGTATCCGAGTACCACGAGTTGCCTAGCAAAGTGTCCAAAACCTGATGACCCCCCCCCAAAAAAAGGAAAAAAGTGATGAAGTACAGGTAGTCCTCGACTTACAACAGTTCGCTTAGTAATTGTTCGAAGTTACAATGGCACTGAAAAAAGTGCCCCCCCCAAGGCACAGCTGAGCAAGACACCTGCCTGCCCACCCGGCCGCGCTCTTCCTCCTGTCCGAGGTTTTCATTGTTGCGAGCATTTCTGTTGAGGATTGGCAGCGGGGGTGGGATGGGGGGGTGTTTGGTTTTTATCCCCCCCCCCATCTGCTGGGTGGTTGCAGCAGGTTTTGGTCACTTCACATGACCCTAGGACACTGTGACTGTCATAAATATGAATCAGTTGCCAAGCATTTGAATGTAAATCACAAGACCCTGGAGATGCTGCAACATTCCAGCTGATAGGTGCTTCTTCAGGGCTCAGCAGAAGTGCCAGGATCAGCGCTGAGCTCCAGCTGGATCCTGGCGCTGATCCTGTCGCTTCCACTGAGCCCTGACAGCCCTGCAGCTCCAGCCATCTCTTGCTCAGGCTTGTGCGGTGCTGCCACCGGTTCAGCTCATTCCCCTCCCCCGCTACCACTTTTCTAGGATGGTCACGTACCACCTGCCAGGTGCCAATGTACCCCAGGTGGTACCCGTACCACCGGTTGAAAAGCCCTGCCTTAGATAATACACAAAAGTGTCAAATGTTCATCAAATGTCCGGAAAGCTTATGTTTTCTTTCCTTGTATCCCATTTTAAGATGCCACGTATCCTTGTGATTTTAGCTGTGAGTTTGCTATATTCTCTCGCTATCCTATTCCTTAAAATCTCATTCTGTCATTGAAGCCCCTCTGGAAGGTAAGCTAACTTGGAAGAGAAAGCATAAACTTCATGATCGATTAGCTTCGCTTTGGGTCTTCAGTCCTGCTCATAACACACACCTACAATTCATTATTGGTCTGTGTTTCTGGCTGCTTTGTTGCTATGTAACATTGCTTCTCAGTTTTCCATCTTTCTTGTAGGATCTTTGACTGGCTGGTGTCCGTGATCAATGGAAGCATCTGTGCCTCTAATTCCGTGTGGAACAACTTCATAGGTATTATTTGGGGAGGGGGGATCTCGGATCTATAACTCCTGACAGAACTAGTTAGAATCCACATTAAATAATGTTCTGTACATTAAATCTTCTGCAGTCAGGGAATCTTCCAGTTTCTTTCTGGATGCAATTCAGAATGCTGGTTATTATCTTTAAAGCCTTAAACGGTTTGGGATGAGGCTACTTAGCAGGACCATCCCCCTCTGAGGATAGTTACCCTTTGTCGTTTCAGATAGGGTGGATGTGCTGCAGATCCCTTCTTTTAAATGTTGTAATCTAAGGAGACCTAAGAAGTGTTCCTTCTCTGTAGTGCTCCCTGCCCTGTGGAACACCCTTCCACAAGGGAAACAGCTGCCCTGCCCCTCCTCTTTGCTGTTTTGAAGTCCTAGCTATTCTCATAAGCATTGGGGTAGGCTGAAACCCAACCAGATTATTCATGAAATATGGAATAGTGCTGTCCCAGATGTCATAGCCTTTTTTAAATACAGTTTTTAAAGATTCTTATTTTATGTTTTGGGGGGTTGATTTCTTTTACTGTTTTGTATGCCGCCCAGTGTTTTTCTTGTAACATAAGCAGCTATATAAGGCTCTTAATCAATCAATCAATCAATCAATCAATCAATCTAGATTTGTTATTTTTAAACATTATCTTCCACTAGTGCAGGGGTAGGCCACCTTGGCTCTTTTATGACTCGTGGACTTCAAGTCCCAGAATTCCTGAGCCAGCATGGCTCAGCTTGGAAACCTCTCCCTTTCCCCTCAGCATGGCTGGCTCAGGAATTCTGGGAGTTGAAGTCCACCAGTCATAAAAGAGCCAAGGTTGCCTTCCCCTGCACTAGCCCAAGGACACCCAAAGAGTTTTTGGTTGAACCTCACAAAACTGTAAACTGTACAGTGGTCCCTGGCTTGCAACTTAATGTTTAACAATAGTCTGAAGTTACAACAGCCTTGAAAAAAGTGCACTTTTACAACATGTAATTGCAGTATCCCTGCAGTTATGCGATTTCAATTCAGGTGCTTTGCAGCCAGCTCAAATTTACAACTGGCTGCAGCGTCCTGCAGCCCCATGACTGTGATTTGCAACCTTATCCATTAGAGAAGCTGGATTCACTTAACGACTACATGACTCGCTTAATAACACTGGAAGTTTTTAAGAAGAAACTGGACAGCCATTTGTCCAAAATGGTGTAGGGTTTCCTGCCTGAGCAGGGGGTTGGACCCGATGACCTCCAAGGTCCCTTCCAACTTTATTATTATTATTATTATTATTATTATTATTATTATTATTATTATTATTATTATTATTATTATTATTATTATTATTATTAACCATGGCGATTCACTTTACAACCATCATAAAAAAATGGTCGTCAAATTGGATCTAATCATATAGTAACTTAACTTATGACTTAGTGACAGAAATCCCAGTCCCTAATGTCGTTGTAAATCGAGGATTACCCGAAACCCAAAGATCAACTAGGAAGAAGAGCAGGGAGAAAGGCTGCCTGGATAATGTTCCCAGGGATGATGGTGCAACTTTTCCTTTCCTCTCCTCCAGGTCTGCTAGATGTTTACGGTTTTGAATCCTTTGTGGACAACCACTTAGAACAGCTTTGCATCAATTATGCTAATGAGAAACTGCAGCAGCATTTTGTCAGCCATTTCCTGAAAGCTCAACAGGTAACGCTTTGCAAGTGGATTTTCCCTGCGTGCTCTTCTGCAAGAAAATGAGTTTTTGTATTCTGGGGTCTTTGGCCACCTTGAAATCATCTACTTCCTCCTCGGTTATTTTTGTTCCTCAAGGAAGAATACACCGAAGAAGGTCTTGAATGGTCCTTTGTAAACTACCAAGATAATCAAACCTGTCTGGACGCCATCGAGGGCAATCCTGTTAGCATCTTCTCCTTGCTCAATGAGGTGGGTCTAAAGCAGTGGTTCTCAACCTGTGGGTCGGGAGCCCATTTGGGGTTGATCGGCCATTTCATGGGGGTCGCCAAGCAAGGCTGTCCGCCATTTTTTTTGTCCGCCATTTTTTTTCCCCTTTTCCGGCGGATGCCTTACCTCCCTTGGGCTGGGCCAGCTGGTGGTCGGCCTGCTCCGTCTCTGCCGCTTGCCAGCTACGCCTCGGCCGGCGCAGGGGGCGGAACCACGCATGCACGGCGCTCCCAGGCAGGGAAAGTCCTCGACTTACGACCGGTTGGGTAGTCCTTGACTTACGACCGGTTTAGTCCTCGACTTACGACCGGTTTAGTCCTCGACTTACAACCGGTTGGGGTCGCGGCATTAAAAAGGTTGAGAACCACTGGTCTAAAGCTTCCTTTTTTTTCCTTTTCAAATAAAGTCCATTTAATCATAATTAGAATTCTCCAAAGCAGAAGAGTCTAAACTGGCACCGTAAGACAATATCAATGTAATACAAGACATAAGAAAAAAAATATCTAAAAGGCATAAAGGAGTAACTGATTTAAAGATGCCATTATTGGATTCTCCTCTTTTTGGACTGTATCAAATTACTCATCTGTGCCTAAATTTGGTTGGCTTTGGTCCTCCTCCTCCTCCTCCTCCTCCTCCTCCTCAACCTTTCCCCACTGTGTTCTCTCTTTTTTCTTTGCCAGGCCTGCCGCCTTAACTGGACTTCCAATGCAGCACAGTTTCAAAGTCGGATTGAGATTGCTTTGTCCAAGAACGCCTGTATAAGCCGAGACAAATTTAGGAAGGATCCAAACTTCATCGTGTCCCATTACGCTGGCAGCGTCTGCTATCAAATTGAGAGTATGGTAGAAAAAAATAAGGTACGTTTGGTTTATCACTTGGGTTTGTTAATTTAAATGAGAGATAGTCCTTTTTTTTGGGTAAGTCTCATTTGAAAATGAGGCTAAAATCAAATTCCATTGCTGCAGTTTTTCACGGCTATTTAATTCTTCAGTAAAAGGAAGATTTTGATAGGTTTACTGGATGGGCAATTAAAGAAAAGCATCCAGTTGTTTCATAAAGCAAAACTTAGTTTAAGTCAGTCTCTCTCCTCCCTCCCTCCCTCCCTCCCTCCCTCTCTCTTTCTCTCTCTCTCTCTCTCTGATTTCTAATTATTTTCTGATATAAAAAAAATGTCAGCCTTTTAAAAGAGAGTTGAAAAAATGGGAAGGGTACTGCCAAAGAGAAGTGCTTGAATCTTTGGTAACAGGGAACAATGTAAATTTAAGCCATCATCTATTGATCCTAGAGCCAAAAGAATGCATAATATAACATTCATTGATATATATGAAGGTTTTTTTCCACACTATTCTCTCTAAAGGACTGAGAAAAATTCTCCTGCAGTTTGTCCGACAATAATATGACGGACAATTTTAAAACTGCACACATAAATATTTTATCTCTGGCTGTTGGTTTGGTTCCCCTTTCTGAAGCTTTTGTGGCAATGAACTTTTGCTTACAAATCCCACAAAAGTGTTAAGACAGATATAAAGCTTTCTGTATTTCATGGTTTTTGCCTGGCCTACATAATCAAGCAGAGTGTACATACTCCATCCATTAAGCAGTGACATCTGACAGGAGCTAGGACAGGGGTAGGCAACCTTGGCTCTTTTATGACTCGTGGACTTCAACTCGCAGAATTCCTGAGCCGGCATGGCTCAGGTTGGAAACCTCTCCATTTCTCCTCAGCATGGCTGGCTCAGGAATTCTGGGAGTTGAAGTCCACAAGTCATAAAAGAGCCAAGGTTGCCTACCCCTGAGCTAGGAAGTGGCCTGCTCTGTAGTGGCACCTGCTCTTTGAAACACCAGTCCCCCCAAGATACATTTGGGATGGAGCAAGGACTGGAATTTTTATCAGAAGCCCTTTCTGCTGCAACCCTTAGATCAGGGGTGTCAAACTGCCGGCCCACAGGCCGGTTGCATCATATGGAGGCCGTGTCCATTCCAGCTCCAGCAATGCAAAAAAAGTCATACATCGCGACACGTCACATGACGTGGTGAGTTTGACACCTGTGCCTTAGATGGATTTAGTCATAATAATAATAAAGTTGGAAGGGACCTTGGAGGTCATCTAGTCCAACCCCCTGCTCAGGCAGGAAATCTTATACCATTTCGGACAAATGGCTGTCCAGTCTCTTCTTTAAAACTTCCAGTGTTGGAGCATTCACAGCTTCTGGAGGCAAGTAGTTCCACTGATTAATTGTCCCCACTGTCAGGAAGTTTCTCCTTAGTTCTAGGTTGCTTCTCTCCTTGGTTAGTTTCCATCCGTTGCTTGTTCTATATCAGTGATGGCAAACCTTTTAGAGACCGAGTGCCCAAACTGAAACCCCAAACCCACTTATGCATCGTCAGGTGCTGGGTGGGTGTGGCCCATTGGGTGGGTGTGGCCCATTGGGTGGGCGTGGCTGCGGTGGTAACGGCAGACTGGGTGGGACTAAAAAGTTCAATCAATCAATTCCAACTTTGCAAGATCTTTTTTTTCCCACGAGAAGTTGAAATTGACTGATTGATTGAACCTTTTTTTTTTTTTTTGCACACGGCAGCGGAGACCTAAAGCGAAAAGGTTTTATAAAATCCAGCTGAAGGCCTAGGACTGGGGCGATGGCGCACGTGCCCACAGAGAGGGCTCTGAGTGCCGCCTCTGGCACCCGTGCCATAGGTTCGCCACCACTGTTCTATATGTTTATGGTTCACTATGACAAAGACTGATAATCTGTCTGCTTCTGGTTTTTCTTAAAAAATTCAGGATCCTGTTCCCCCAGAACTGGTCCTGTTGCTGCAACAATCTGAGGATGCCTTGCTTCAGAAGTTATTTCCTGCAGAAGAGTCGAATGCCAAATCTGACGAAAACGATATAAAGACTCAAGCAAAGCCTGCACTTGTCACGGTCGTCTCCAAATTTAAGGTTCATCCCATTTGCAGATTTCAATTTAGGTTGTGCCTTCTTTCCCCCCCCCTCCCCCATGCTTTTCTCCTACAACAGTGATCCCCAAACCTGTGTTTTGTTAAACCAGAGGAGAAGGAAGGGAGATTCTTAAGAGATGAGACATGGATAAGAGAGGCAGGATGGTCTTCTGTGATGTTGTACAAGTAAAGTTCTACATTTAGGCAAGAAAAACCAAATGCACAGGTATAGTATAGGGGGTACCTTGCTCAATAGTAGTAACTGTGAGAGGGACCTCGGAGTCCTAGTGGACAATCACCTAAATATGAGCCAGCAGTGAGTTGTAGCTGCCCAAAAGGCCAACACAGTGCTGCATTAACAGAGGTATAGAATCAAGATCACGTGAAGTGTTAATGTCACTTTACAATGCCTTAGTAAGGCCACACTTGGAATAATTGCATCCAGTTTTGGTCACCACGATGTAAAAAAGATGCTGAGACTCTAGAAAGAGTACAGAGAAGAGCAGCAAAGATGATTAGGGGATTGGAGGCTAGAACGTATAAGGAACGGCTGCTGGAATTGGGTATGTCTAATTTAATGAAGATAAGGACGAGGGAGGACATGATAGCAGTGTTCCAATATCTCAGGGGCTACCACAAAGAAGAGGGAGTCAAGCTGTTCTCCAAAGCGCCTGAAGGCAGGACAAGAAGCAACGGGTGGAAGCTAACCAAAGAGAGAAGCAACCTAGAACTAAGGAGAAACTTCCTGACAGTTAGAACAATTAACCAGTGGAACAACCTGCCTCCAGAAGCGGTGAATGCTCCAACACTGGTTTAAGAAGAGATTGGACAGCCATTTGTCTGAAATGGTATAGGGTTTCCTGCCTGAGCAGGGGGTTGGACTACATGAGCTCCAAGGTCCCTTCCAACTTCATTATTATTATTATTATTAAAGGAGAAATCATTAAAGTGTAGGTACTCCTCACTTAGCAACCATTAATTCATTTGGCCACTTGAAATAGTGACAGAACTGATTAAGTAATACAGGTAATCCTTGACTTACGACCCCAATTGAGCCCAAAATCTCTGTTGCTAAGTTGAGACGGTGGTAAAGTGAGTTTTGCCCCATTTTATGACCTTACTTGCTGTAGCTGTTAAGCGAATAACTGCTGTTTTTAAGTTAATATCATGGCTGATAAGAGAATCTGGCTTCCCCATTGACTTTGCTTGTCGGAAGATCACAAAAGGTGATCCCATAACCCTGGGACACACGGCAACCATCATAATTATGGGTCGCTTGGTAAGCATCTGAATTTTGATCCTGTGACCATGGGGGTAGTACAAGTGTGAAAAAAGGTTGTAAGTCGCGTTTTTCAAGGCCATTGTAACTTCGAACGGTCACGAAAAGAACTGTTGTAAGTCGAGGACTACCTGTACTTTTGACTGGTCCTTGAAGTTCTGGCCATCGCAAGGCCCTGCAGTCCCCTGGTCACGATTTGTGCACTTGGCAACCAGCTCCCACTTACTATGACTGCACCACCTCACAGTCACGTGATCACCATTTGCTGCCTTGCCTGCCGGCTTCCCATAAGCAAAGACAAAGGGGAAGGCAGCAGGAAATATCCATCGCAAGCTATTCCAGTAAGTGTCAAGAGTGAAAATTTGGCAGCTATGTGCCCCTCTCTGTTTTCATCTGGCCATTAAAATAAAGGGGGGGGAGGTGTTGCTTTTGAATGGGTTAGTTAGAGAAACGAAATCTCTCCAGTTCTCTTGGAAACTTGCTGAGAGTCAACAGTCTGGAAACCTTTCAAGGACATTTTAGCAGGTGTGAAGAAGATAGCAGACGGTTCCCATAACAAAGCGACCTTGTTTACATGAGCTATGTGCACATGTTTGGCTGGGAATTATTGTTATATGCCCTGGGATTTTAAAGTTAGTTTTTCCTCGCCTTTACCAGGCCTTGTATTCAATAAACAGTAAGCTTTTCAGAAATGAAAATAATCCTGGATGAATAGAGTAGAGTAGAACAGAACAGAATAGATATTGGAATATAGAATAGAATAGAATAGAATAGAATAGAATAGAATAGAATAGATACTGGAATATAGAATAGAATAGAATAGATATTGGAATAGAATAAATATTGGAATAGATATTGGAATATAGAATAGATATTGGAATATGGAATAGAAAAGAACAGAATAGAATAGAATAGAGCTGGAAGGGACCTTGGAGGTCTTCTAGTCCAGCCCCCTGCTCAAGCAGGAGAACCTACACCATTTCAGACAAACGGTTGTCCAGTCTCTTCTTTATTCGCATACTCGAGCTGTAGGTTGACAGTAAGTCCCTTGGCCTCCCTGTGCTCACATAGTGCCCTGCTCCCCACAGCTTCTTTGCTTTGCTTGCGCATCCTGCTTCCCCCAGGCTTCTAGTGACGCATGATTCAGATGAGTTTAGCAGGCACAGAATGCTGGCTGCAGTGGGAAGGGATATATAAAACCAGGAGAGCTTATGTATTTGGGGTACGTTAGAAAAGAGCCAGGCTAATGGATTGCAACTTTGAGTAATGCATTACGCTGCAATGTTTCATTGCAGATCAGGGTTGTTGTTTTTTTTTCCTTTTCAAAACCCTCAAGGGCCTATTTCTCTTGTTATTCTTGCAGACATCCCTTGAGCGGCTGATGGAGATCCTGCACAGCACCACTCCGCACTACATCCGGTGCATTAAGCCCAATGCAGACTGCCAGGCGGCCCTTTTCAGAAAAGACGAGGTGACTTGCACGCTAATTTTTATTTATGTTTTCCCCTCCACTCCCCCAGGATACCTTATACCAGGGCTTTTCAACCTTTTCACCCATTGTACCACTTTTAGGAGATGGCA